>NW_007253735.1:158442-161821 GCF_000164805.1 Carlito syrichta | reverse complement strand
AGTTTTCATGGATTAATGTTTCTGGTGGGTGGGGGACACCCCTCCCACATCTGACTTTGTGTATAAAAGACCTGTTGTAATTCCCAATAACACATGTTGCTTCTGCACTAGACTGGAGTCGTCTCTTTCTTTCTTTCTTTCTTTCTCTCTCTTCTTCCCCCCAGTCACCGATGCCGTCTCCACCTTTGGGGTACCCTGAACCCGGCTGGAGGTGGTCCCTGGCAGTTTTATAACATAATACGTTATAGTGGGAAGAATATGGGCTTTCAAGTTAAACACATAGTAGTCTGAATATATATATATATTTGTAAAGTTTAAAAAATAACTTTATGTAAAGCACCCAGCACTGTAACTTACCACCAAGTAGAAACTCAATTTTTATAAGTTCTTCCATATTTACCCTCTTCATTTTCATCTTAAATGGGATCTTTTAGGAGCTTTGGGAGTCAGAAATTCTGAATTGGATACCATCCCACAGTGCTTGATAGTACAAGCCACTTGCCCCACTGTAGTCATGTTAGTTTGAGCTGGATGATACCTATAATTTTTCAGTTATCAAGTTCTGTAGGAAATTAATATGACTCACTCTACAAATTCAGGAGTGCAAGCCATGTCACGTGACAGGCTGGTGATTCTTCCTACGACTGCTCCATTTATCTTCTTCCCACTATAGCCAAACTCCTGAAAACAGTTCTCTATAGTTGTGGTCGCAACATTCTCATCTTCAGTTCCATACTTAACACTGTCATTTCATTGTGATTTGTCAAGGTCATGTGCAGCTTCCATCTTGCAAAATCTGGTGGTCAAAAAAATCAGTCCTTACTTCTTTCATCTCTTAAAAACATTTGAATCAGTTGATGATGCCCTTCTTCTCGAATGTTTTCTTTTTGCCCCATCACCTTCTACTGATCAACTCCCTAATTTACTGGTCACTCTGTTCCCTTTGGTTAATTTTTTTTTTCTTCCCTTCAGTTTCCCATACTGAAAGTCACAGGGCTAAGTCTGTTAATCTCTTCTCTATCTAACCATCCCAAATGATCTCATTTAAACTCATGGCTGTAAATAGCATCTCAATGTTGCTGATGCTGAAATTTATATACCTAGCCTGACCTCTTCCTTGATTTATCTAATGCTCTGTTTACATCTTTTGAGAGGTCTACCAGGCAGCTAAAAGTTACTATAACAAAAAATAGACTTATCTTTTCCTCTCCCAATACTTTTCAACTTAGTAAACAAAACACCACGTATTCAGTCATTCAGGACCCGAATCCGAGTGGCTCACATGTCACATCAAAACCATGAACTTCAAATTGTACCCCAATCTAGTTACTTTTTATTACCTCCCCTACATCTCTACTAGTCAAATCATGATTCTCTTTTGTCTATACCATTCCAATAACTACTCAACTGATTTATCTGTTTCCACCCCTGCCATCAGTACATTTAATTCTCCAAGCAGCAGTAGAAAATGTTTTAAACAATGTAAATAAAATCTCATCAATTGCCTTCCATGGTTTCCCTTCACTCTCAGACTAAAACCTAACCATGCACTGCCAGGGGCTACATAAGTCTGCCAACTTCCCTGGCTTCATCCTTTACCCATTCTCCCCATCTCCACTCTCTGAGTCTGCCCAAACCTCAGTGTGCTCATTAATTTTATTTAAGATGTCTTTTGTTTACTATTCCCCTCACTCCTGTCTCTCCTCATCTCACCCCTGCACATTGTTCTTCAAATGGATTTTCCCTAACTTCATTCTGAGCTGTCTAATTAACTGGAGCCAAGAGGAAATTAACATTCTTCTCTATAAGAATAAAAAGAACCTTATGCTGCTAATGTATTTTTACACTTCTCGTGTTGGATTTCTGATGATTTCGTTGAAGGAGAATTTGTGACTGAAATGGGGCAAAGCTTTTGTGGAAGAACAATTCTATTGAAGAGAAGAAAGTTTATGTACTTTCATGGAAAAGTATGGTGTTCTTCATATGATAAAGGTGTGTGTGTGTGTGTGTGTGTGTGTGTGTGTGTTGCCTGTTCCTATTTTTACATATAAACATAATACCATTGACAATAGCACATCATGAAAAATGCTTGGGCTTTTAAGTCACGTAGATCTGAATTCAGATCCCAATTCTTGGTCTCACTGGGTGACTGTGAGCAACTTTCTTAGTCTGTCTGAGTTGTTCTATTCTCATGTGGAGTGGAATCATAATACTAATAAAATATAGCTTGTGACAGCTGGGCACTGACCTACCACAAGCAGCTATCCTTGGTATTGCATTCATAGCTAGTCTGTGTTGTTCTCCTGCTGTGTGTGTGTGAAAATTTTCACAAAATATTAACATCAGACAAGGCCACTTTGTAACCATAATGGAGGGAGGCAAAACCACTTCCCCTTCCATAATCATGTCTAGACACAAACAAGAGCAAGAACATGGTTTAAAACACAAAAACAACCAAACATCCCTCTTTCTTGGTTAATAGGAATGATAGAAGCTTCTTTTCTAATCACAATGTTAGCTTTTCTTTATTCCTCCCACTTTCTAAGTAAAAATTATTGATAGTTTATAGACTTATTCCTGCTTCCTGACAGCATCTATTTCGGAGCAAAGCCCCACTTCTTTGGATCCTTTCATAAAATCATCTATCACGAGCAACAAACCCATATTTCTGACACTTTTTTTTTTTTTAAGTTGGAGTCTCTTGTTACCCAGGCTGGAGTGCAGTGGCATGCTCACGGCCACCACAGCCTCGACCTGCTGGGTTTATTCAATCCTTCCACCTCAGCCTTCCAAGTAAGCTGTAGACAGACGTGTGCCACCATGCTCAGCTAGGTATGTGTGTGTGTGTGTGTGTGTGTGTGTGTGTGTGTGTGTGTGTGTGTGTGATTTATTGTAGAGACAAGGTCTCACCAAGCTGCCCAGGCTGGTCTCGAACCCCCTGGCTCAGGAAACCCTATAGTCTTGGCCTCCCAAAGTGCTGGGATTATAGGCTGAGCCACCATGCCCGGCCTCTGACACTTTCTTATTGAAGTGTTTAACTGTTTTCCATGGTGTGTGGTCTCATTTGTTATAACAAGTTAATAAACCCAATTTTGTGTGACTAGGAGTACGTTCCTGGGTGGTCTTTGAGTAGAGTGCATTGATGGTACCATCTTCAGATGTTTATACATTTTTACCCTTTTCTCTTTCTCTATTCCTTCTTGAACATCAATAACTTGAGCATTTGCTCTTTTAATACAGTTTCTTAAATCTTGTAAACTTTATTGGTTTTCATTGGCTTTTTCTTTTTTTCTCTGCCTGTATATTTTCTTTTCTTTTCTTTTGAGTTGGAGTCTCATTCTGTCACCCAGACTGGAGTGCAGTGGCCCCTCCCGGCCAC
>NW_007253735.1:133304-158366 GCF_000164805.1 Carlito syrichta | reverse complement strand
CTGATTTTTTGATTTATTGTAGAGATGAGGTCTCGCTTCCCAGGCGGGTCTCGAACCCGTGGGCTCAGGCAATCCACTCACCTAAGCCTCCCAATAACGTCTTTAAGTTAAGAAATTCTTCTGCTTGATCAGTTCTGCTGTTGATGTTCTCTACTGCATGTTTCATTTTGTTCATTATATTTTTCATTATATTTGATTTTTAAAAATTATTATTTAAATCTCTCTATTAAATTTCTCTGATAAATTTCTAAATTGTAAGTTTGCTGAGCTTTCTTAACAGCTATTTTGAATTTTTTTATCAGGCTGTGTAATCCTTTCCATGTCTTAAGGGTCAGTCACTGGCATCTTATTTTGTCTGTTTGATAATGTCATGTTTTCCTAATTATTCCTGATTCGGGACAATGTGATTGTGCATTGATGTTGTTTGATTGTGGCTTTTTTCAATTTTGTCATTCAAAGAGGTGTCTCAACCTCACCTCCAGGGTCTGGGATATTCAGGGTGCTATTCTTGAGTATGGCCACTTAACAGTTGGTTTTCTGGTAAATGAAGCCAGTCACATTCCTCATTTTCTATATAGAGATTAGAAAGATAACTTAGACTTCTTTCCAGCAGGATTCATGTAGAAGAATTTTAAGGAGTTAAGAAGGCCAGAGGTCAAACTGCTATATAAACAATGTGGATAGTGGAGGAGATGTAAATACATGACTGTGGACACATATATCCTGACCTTCCTGTTCCTTAACTGGATTTCCAGATTTCCCAAGAGAGGAGATACAAGAGAGGGAAGCAGCCTTGAAACTTCAACTTCAGAAAGTATGTTAGGTAGAGGATATTTTAAACACAAAGTTAAAAGTGGTTTCTTACTAAAGGAGCATAACTTCCATTCTCTGGGCAAAGAAGTCCTTTTGATGTGGAAATTCTATTGTATGCATAGAAAAAAGAGAAAAGATTTTCGTCTTCATCTCCTGTTGATTCTATATAATTCATGGAAGAAGTTCTTGCTGGGTTTCAATCTTACCAGGACAAGATCAAGTGAAATAGTGACTCTCATACTCGTTTAAGAATGTAAATTGATACTACCTATTTGGAGGTCAATTTAGTTCATGTTAGTAAAGATCCTAAAGCATTTTTGTAAGTCCCTTTAAATAAATTGATCCTAGGAAGATAATCCAAAATTTGAACAAATATTCATGCTGAAAGATGAATATCAGCACAGAAAATGGCCAACCATGTAAATATGTTTTGAAAAATTTCCCTGACAAGCTTCCAAGTTGCCTTGGGAAGTACTTCCAACCATGTTAATAATTATTAACGGGCAAATGTTTAAGTAATTCAAAGGAATTATATGATCAAGATTATATAATAACTAAAAAAAGTAATCAAAGAGGTTTGACTTGCATGAAAAATGAAAGAAGATCTTGATGGTTTTTAAATCTTACCAGGACAAGATCGAGTGAAATAGTGACTCTTTTACAATATTAAGAAAAAGGCAAGAAACATTATATTATCTCAATGTGTAAAAAATGCCAAAAAACACATTGTATTATCAGAGTTCTCTAGAGAAACAGGATATATATATAGATATATAGGAGGAGATTTATTATGAAAGTTGTTTCACTCCATTATAGAAGCTGAGAAGTTCCAAGATATGCTGTCTGCAAACTGTGAAACCAGGAAAGTCAGTGGTATAATTTAGTTTGAGTACAAAGTCCTGAAAACTAGGGGAGCCAATGATGCCATACCCAGTTCAAGGCCAAAAACCTGAGAAATGCCCTTAGACTGACCCCAAAAAGGATTCCCTGATGGTTCAATCCCAGTAAGAATCACATAGTGTGCCATTGTTTTGTGCTTGGTTCTTCCACACTGGCTTGTTTCTAAACACATGATTGTTATGACAATTTACTTTCTGAGAAAACCATGGATGGAGGCTCTTGGAGTGCGGCTCCATTAAACTACTCTCTGCCTGGCAATGTGGAGGTTTCTCTGAAGTAGGAGCAGGAGGGTTACCTGCAGCCACTTCACCTTTTGCTTGTAGTTTTTCAAGCCTTCAGATACTTTAGCAGGCAACTTAGGCCTGTTGAGAAAATGCTAACCTTCTTTTTGTTTGTTTATTTGAGTTTGTTGCCCAGCCTGGAGTGCAGTGACACGATCACAGCTCACGGCAGCTTTGACTTCCTGGGTTCAAACGATTCTTCCACTCCAGCCTCTTGAGTAGCTGGCACTGCAGGTATGCTCCATCATGACCAGCTAATTTTTTGATTATTATTATTTTTTTTTTTTGTAGAGACAAGGTCTTGCCATGTTACCCAGACTGGTCTCAAACTCCTGGGCTCAAGCAATCATTCAGCTTCAGGCTCCCAAAGTGCTGGGATTATAGGCATGAGCCACCGCGTATGGCCAGAAAAAAATCCAATCTAAAAATGAACAAGCAAGAGACCTAATGTTACAGTTGTAAACTTTATAGGACAACACCCTGTTCCCAAAGACGGTTCTCAGGAGAAAGGGACTCAGCAGAAGCTGGACTGACATGACAGCTTGCCAACCTGCTGAGGTTAGAAGAGTCACTGCTGGGTCAATATTAAGGCTTAGAGCACTTGCCAAGATAATATGATATGGTCCTCTTTTCCCAAAAAGTCCTGACCCCTTGGAGAACTCCATTAACATAGACATTTCTTGGTTTATGTGGTCTTGCTCCAAAGAATCTGACAAGAACCTCCATCCAGTTTAAGCTTCATCCCAGCCATCTCTTCACGTTAGAAGCCATAAAGGGGCAGATAAATATTTAGAAACAACTATGGCATAGCCATAAGTCAACCTACACTTTCTGGTTCTTAAAAGGACAGACACTCAAAGTGTTCCTTGCTCTTCTGGGTCTTCTCCGATTGAAGATCCATCCACGATGCACACCATCCAAAGCCTTCAGATGCTGCAGGTCCTGAAAAAGGCCTTGAAGAAGAGCCTGCCTGATTCCCTGAAGGTGACCACAGGAAAGTCTCTCAAACAAGGGATTCCAGAGATATCTGAAAGGCCGGGCGGGGGGGTGATGCAGAGGAAAGAAGGAAAAAAAAACCTTGTGACCTTGCAAAATTCAGCTTGCGTAGCACCTGTGTGCATGTGGGCATTGGTTAGGGAAGGGTATTTCTTGGTTTCTCTATTTATAGTATTATTTGTAGGTTGAAAGTCATGGCTCCTGGACCCTGTAAGACATTCAGAAAACTCTTAACCTTGGACCTTTTACTCACTAGTGATAGTGAAATGCAGGAGAATCTGAAACTCTGGTTTACTTAACGCTTTTCCCCGTAACTGGAGTAAGACAGTTGCCCTCCAGAAGCCTTCATTTTGTCATCTGTGAAGTGAAGTTTTTTTGAGCTTACTTAACTTAATATAGATGTAAGCAGTATGCAACCAACCAAAGGCTTCTGAAATTTAAGTTGCTCTTTCTACTATTTCCTGGCCCCAACCAAGCCTCATGCAAGGTAACAAAAGTGTTGGATTTGGGTCCTGTAGCCTTGGCTTTTGAAATTGGCTCTGCCACTAACTTGGAGAAGGTGTGTGAATAGCAGACACCATTTGCAGAGTGCTTACTATGTGCCAGATATAATTTTCAATGTTTGTTTTATGTGCATTATCTTTATTTAATGCTTATAACAAGAAAATACTATTATTTAACTATGTTACAAATAATTAAACTGAGGTATTGAGAACTTAAGTGAGCTGTTTATGGTCTCACAGCATATAAATGAGTGATAGAATTTTGAATTCAACTCCAGAGTGTATATGTGGATTTCCTCTGCTGCCTGTGTAATGATTAGGAGCTCAAGCTTTGAAAGACATTGTCACTGCTCCCAGTCTCAGACCTGAAGGAAGTCAAACTGGTCTGCAAATTAAAAAAAAAATTTTTTTTAACCTTGGCACATTTCCAACAAATAAGACACCTTGGAATCTATTGTTTCTATCAATATTTCTCAGGTCCATACCCATTTTCCAACTTTCATCATATTAGAAAAATGATGAAATTGCAAAGTGGAATGATTGTGAGGTCTGGAGTTGAATAAATCAGATTATTTACTAGCCATGTGAATGTAAGCAAGGTATTTAATGTCTCTAAGTCTCAGTTTTGTTGATTCTAAAATGGAAATAGTAATACTTACTTCATCATATGTTCATAAGAATTAAATCAGATAATACAAGTCAAGTGCCTTGGACATAAGCTGTGCTTATTAAACAATTATAATTATTCCAAGGGCAGTAGACTTCAGCTATGTGATGTTCTACAGGGCGAAAAATGAAGAATGATTTTTCATGATCCCAGACTGAAATTGAAAACAGAAATTATGAAAGAGGCAGAATGTCACTTTAAAGATGGCAAATCTTTTTATATAATAATTACAGCTGACTGAGAGCTTGACAGGTTGCCTTTGAAGCTCCCTGGAAGGCAAGCTGTTGGAGCAGATACCACTTAGTGAATATCCCATACATAGACCTCACACTAGCAGCAGAGAAAGTCTATGAATTTATTTCAAGAAGAATGCTCTGCTGCTTCTCCCATTTTCATGACTTTCATTCTTTGGCTGCTACAGTTTTATAGTACCATTTCCCATATAAAACAGAAGAATCCATTCAAGTTTCAGGTGCTGGTGAACAAGTGGCCTAATTTTTTTTTTGAGTTGGAGTCTCACTCTGTTACCTAGACTGGAGTGCAGTGGCATGCTCCTGGCCAGCACGGCCTTGACCTGCTGGGCTCCAGAGATCCTTCTGCCTCAGCCTTCCAAGTAGCTGGAACTATAGGCATGCACTACCACGGCCGGCTAATTTTTGATTTATTGTAGAGTCGAGTTCTCGCCAAATTGCCTGACTGGATCTCAAACCCGCAGGCTCAGGCAATCCACCCGCCTCGGTGGCTGAGCCACCGAGCCCTAAGTGGCTTAATTTTACCACAGTCATCATCCGGGCACAAGAGCAGCTAGGAGTGACTGTTTTCTAACTGGGACCTGAACTCATTCCCCTGTGTTATTTGTGTCAGAGTTGGGCTAAACAACATTTTATTTACATAGATTCCCCAGTGTTCCAAAGTCCATCTTTTTTCTTATTCCAAACTATCTAGGAGATGACGGATGACCTCGATCACTACACCAGCACTTAGCAAGTGTATTCCAAGAACCCAGGAAATTAACAAGAGGTTCTCAACTTGCCAGGAACCATCAACTGGAAGCAACAATTGCAAATTCAGGGTGAGGGCATGTTGGGAGCCATTTGTGAGAAAGATACGTGCCTGGGCCAAGCACAACACTTGGTAACCAAAGAGGAGGGGTGACATCCTGGTACCAGCTTGACTTGTGTGAGGTATTTATCTTTTTTTTTTTGAGTTGGAGTCTCACTCCATCGCCCAGGCTGGAGCACAGTGGCATGCTCAAGGCCACCCCAACGTCGACCTGCTGGGCTCCGGAGATCCTTCGGCCTCAGCCTTCCCAATAGCAGGAACTACAGGTGCACGCTACCGCGCCCGATTAATTTTTTAATTTATTGTAGAGATGAGGTCTCGCCAAATTGCCAGGGCTGGTCTCAAATCCACGGGATCAGGCAATCCACTCACCTTGCCTCAGCCTCCCAAAGTGCTCCATTACAAGCTGAGCCACCAAGCCCGACTGAGGTGTTTATCTTATTTAAACAATTGTGGGAAAAAGAAATGTATACAAATTTATAAATTTGTGGGTGGAGAGTTATCTTCGGACAAAATCTAGAGCAAAGGTTATAAAAAACATAAGATATTGCCTTCTTTGAGCAGGGAGGAAAAACTGCTGGCCTAGTTCAAAGGTCAGGGCCAGAGAGCAGGTTCCAAAATTTGTTTTTCTTTTAAAATCTCACTGAACAGGAAATTGATGCATCTTCATAAGATTGGTGATCATTACATAAGTTTACTTTATATATATTTGTTGACCTTTGATGTTCCTCCTTGATTTGACTATCCATACCTTTGCCAATTACTGCTTTAGTTGGCTTACTTTTTGAGCATTAGTTCTTAACATTTATTTTTTATTGCAGTATACTATATCCTTGTAAAGTGTGCGATTTAGTGGTATTAAGTTCATTCAGAAAGTTTGTCATATGTGACCACTGAAGTCTCTGTTTGATTAGCTTAGTGATCAACTAAGCGCTTTCTTTAAATGCCTGGA
The DNA here is from genome assembly GCF_000164805.1 of Carlito syrichta. Classification (NCBI taxonomy): domain Eukaryota; kingdom Metazoa; phylum Chordata; class Mammalia; order Primates; family Tarsiidae; genus Carlito; species Carlito syrichta. Next base: position 152,192 of record NW_007253735.1, on the reverse strand, counting down.
ATCTTTCATCTCTGTTTAGGTAGGCAGTTTACAACTCTGCCTTAAACTTTGTTTCTTGTGTACATAGATCCTCAGGGTCAACCAGAGCTAAGAGCTTCTTGGAGGCTTCTCTGATTTTTCATGGGCATGCCCGTAACCCTAACAACTTCTTTGCATCTATCCTACTTTTAATCTTTCCTTTCCAAATTCTTTCATTCCTCGAAGGTTCCTTTGTCCCCTTTACCAGATTATAATACAAAACAGGTCAAAATTGATGGGCTTATTTGCCTCTAGTATTAAACAAGGAAACGTCCTTGTCAGAGTCCTTCTCAACTGCTTAACCCGAGTGAAGTGTTCCCGTGGGTCCATTACTGGCTTTAGTCATCCAGGAGCAAGGCAGCCCTTCCTCTAAAGTCAATCATCCACGCTTGTCAGTACCTGTGCAGAAAAATATTTGAAATATATGCAAGGTAGACAAGAAAGTGTTAAGTTCCCCAGAAAGGAATGGGTGAAGTGCTGGAGGGCTTCAGATGAGGGGAAAATCCTTTTCAAATCTAACATATTAGGGAGGGCTCTGTGATAGGTAGAACACTGGAGGATGTCTTTTAATTTGTGCTTTCGCATGCAGAGCAATAGAAAGAGAAGGAGTAATGACAACAGAGGGTGGGAATGGGGGCTAGTGGGAGGGTGAGGAGTTGACGAGGAAGAGTTGCTCTCTTTGACATAGAGCTGGTGATGTCATTTTCAGATATGCCCAGATCCCCTAGAAACTTTGTGGTTATAAGAAGCAGTCAAGGGTTTCTTTTCAGTATTTACTTCAAAGAATGAGATAAAAAGAACTTAGAGGTTGTGTAACACTTTGACAAAAAGCATCTAATTTGCCATTGAGGACAGCTCTGTGAATAAGTGGGACAACAGTTCAGGTGGCTAATCATCACCTGAGTGAGTCAAGGCTACTTCAGGGTAAAACCAGGCCTCTAATCCAGGTCTTTAGCTCCTTCTTATACCACTGCCTAGGACACCCTTCTACCTCCTTTTATAAGAGTTGCTTCCTGCAACTCTCTCAAGCAAAATGAGATTCTCTTCTACACTCATTTGTAGCTACTTGTACTTTGGCCTTTATAGCGCCACAGTTTCTAAGTACACATACATTTATGTGGTTGCCTGTGTGAGCTCTATCTCTTTTATCAGACTATTTTAAAATTAAATCTGTAAGGTTAAGGATTGTCTGTTTTGTTCACTCTTGCATAAAAACCAGCATAATGCCTAACACTGCACTCAGCTAATGTTTGTGGAATGTGTGGATTCTACAATATAGCCTTTCCTGAGTTCTCACTGGTCACTCATATTCTCTTTTGTTCGCTTTTATAGTTACTCAGTCCACATTAAATGAAGTGATTAAAAATGTGGCGATTTCCAAGTCTCTCACTATTTCATGATTGGAATGACTCATCTATATGTCTTTGGAGACAGTGAAAAAACTCCTTCCTTTTTTGCTTGATGAAAGGAAAAGAGCATCATATATTGCCAAACCCAAGGAAATGTGAGTGACATAAAAGCTACTTCAAATGTAGCTACACACACACATACACACACACACACACACACATACACACACACACACACCCTGCATTTTACACATCAGATGTGTCTCAGGGGAGCAGGAAATGAAGAGTCACTGTAAAGATAGTTCTGTTTTCTCACTGACTTGATATATCTTATAAGAAGATCCTCATCTAACTGGTTAGTCATACCGAATGTAATTACTTACTGAACACTCACTAGGTTTCTGTACTGTGTATACATAGTCTTATTTCATCTTACTAAAGGAAAAAAAAACATTCAATGGTACCTGTAAAGCATGATAAGGAAGACTTTATTCAGGACCATTGTGGTATAACTAGGACAACTGCAATGGGGTTTTGCTATAGGGTAAAGAACCTGGGTTAAACTCCGGATGCAGTCTGTGCAAGTGGGAATTTATACCTAAGGAGCAAGGTGGAAGTCGGTGGGTGAAAAATGACTAAGAAGAAATATCAAGAGTAAAGGGAATTCTGGCTTAATTGACCTAATAGGCTTCTTCCTGAAGATAGGCCAAGGTGATCAGACATCATCAAGGGATGGTGGAAGATGAGAAACCAGATCAAATATTGAGAGTGGGGAATTCTTGCTAAACTGTCTTAGCAGGGTTATTTGATAAAACAAGAGTTTACAAGAAAGTACTCAGATGGGCCTAGGAGAAGGTTCAGGAGTCTGGATATGTTTTGATCAAGCAGATAATCTTTGCCAGTCCTCACAAAGCTTCTGAGGATTTCTCAGACAAGCAAAAAGAACCTCAGAGAGCAAGAGGAACTTGCACAAGGTCATAAAGCAAGCAGAAAGAAGAACTGGGGTTGCGCTTATGTTCATCTGCTTCTAAGGCTCGAGATTTTAATTCTGACTTTATTTACTGCTAGATCATGGCCACTGGTGACTGTCACTCCAGAGACTGCTTTTAGTTTATATCGCTGGAAGTGCTTTTATCCTTCTGTGTGTCCTACTTGTTATTTGCCCAAGATGCAACACATTCCAAAGCATTTTGCAACCATTAATTTTGTAGAGTCAGAAGCAGAAGCTCAGATTTATTAGCTAACTAGGTCAAGGTTACTCAGTGGCTAAGGATAGAACTTGGATGTAAATTCAAGTCCTCCTAACTCTAAATTTGTACTTCTTCTTTTTTTAATTGTACTGAACTTTTAATAAAATCTGTCAGCCTTTTAAAAAAGCATCATTGTGAGCAAAAACTGAACTGCAAGATTAAAAGTCAAAGTACTAAGACCGTTACTTTAAAAATTTATTTTATTTTATTTTATTTCTTATCTAGATATGCCGATGTTCCTCTGTCATAGCGCATTACTCAAATCCCTATTCGTATATCAAGTCAGTTTCGGGCTTTAAACATTATATGCAGCCAATATTTCAGGAAGCTTCTTTGTAAACATTGAACTTTTCCTTCTGTTAAAGTTTGGGATCACATTCTCACTCATTAAAAACATACTATGGATCTTATGTCCAAGGTAAATCATGAAATCTCTGCTTATGACTCCCCACTGACCACATTAGGTATAACTAGAGAATCTCAGTATATTTTTGGAGCTTCTGAATCAGAGAATACAGGGCAAAGAGGATTAGCACAGGGGTATGGGGGGAGTGCATTCTAGGTTAGCCAGTACTTTAAGCTAGCATCATGAAAGCATGTCCAGGTTACTTTACTTCTGTGGATGCCAGCTTCCTCTTATAAAATGAATCCCTTGGCATGGGTGATATCAATGAATCCCTTGGCATGGGTGATATCAGCTCCATTGCCGTAGGGGAAAGAGATTGTATTCAACTCTGAGTATAGTGTGGGCAAGTGGGAATTTATAGCTAAGGAGCAGGGTAGAAGTCAGTGGGTGGAAAATGACCAAGAAGAAACATGAAGAGTAAAAGGACTGACTCCAAAGCTCTAAATCTGCTCTTTAAAAAATAGAAATTGGGCCTCCGGTGCGGGATGGACGCGGAGCCAGGCGGAGCTGGCCCCGCGGCTCTGGGGGCCGGCTCTCCGGCCCGAGACATGGCTCGAGGTCCCGGTCCTCTAGGCTGGTCTCGTCCCGACACGGTCGCCATGCCCAAGAGAGGAAAACGACTCAAATTTCGGGCCCACGACACCTGCTCCGGTCGAGTGACTGTGGCGGATTATGCCAACCCGGATCCGGCAGTCATGAGGTCTGGACAAGTCAAGAAAGCCGTCGCCAACGCTGTCAGCAGGAAGTAAATTCTCTGTGTGGCTTGGAAGCCTCCCAGGTTCCTGCAGAGGAAGCTCTTTCTGGGGCTGGTGAGCCCTGTGACATCATCGACAGCAGTGATGAGATGGATGCCCAGGAGGAGAGCATCCATGAGAGAACCATCTCCAGAAAAATGAAAAGCAAGAGGCACAAAGAAGAACTGGATGGGGCTGGAGGAGAAGAGCATCCCATGGATATTTGGCTATTGCTGGCCTCCTACATCCATCCTGAGGACATTGTGAATTTTTCCCTGATTTGCAAGAATGCCTGGACTGTCACTTGCACTGCTGCCTTTTGGACCAGGTTGTGCCGAAGGCACTACACGCTGGACGCTTCTCTGCCTTTGCGCCTGCCACCAGAGTCAATGGAGAAGCTGCGCTGTCCCCGGGCATGTGTGATCCGATCTCTGTACCATTTGCTGCTCGAATCTCCAAGAATCCAGCCATTCCAGAAAGCACTCCCAGCACATTAAAGAATTCCAAATGCTTGCTTTTCTGGTGCAGAAAGATTGTTGGGAACAGACAGGAACCAATGTGGGAATTCAACTTCAAGTTCAAAAAACAGTCCCCTAGGTTAATGAGCAAGTGTATGGGAGGATTACAGCCTCTTGTTCAGTATGAAGATGTTCATACCAATCCAGACCAGGACTGCTGCCTACTGCAGGTCACCACCCTCAATTTCATCTTTATTCCAATTGTCATGGGAATGATATTTACCCTGTTTGCTATCAGTGTGAGCACTGACATGCGGCATCATCGAGTGAGACTGGTGTTCCAGGATTCTCCTGTCCATGGTGGTCGGAAACTGCCAGTGAACAGGGTGTGCAAGTCATCCTGGACCCAGTGCACAGCGTTCGACTCTTTGATTGGTAGCATCCTCAATATGCATTCTCCCTGAGAGCATAGTTTCTGCTTCCCATCCCTTGGGGCAGCCAGGAGTCTAGTCCATTAGTAATCAGATTCCAGTTTGGAAGGGTTGACTGGATTGTTATATCTGGTTAGTAATGCACATGCTCTTCAGCTTCCTGGGGCTCCTGTTAGGGGAGGGAGAAGTTTTGAATTAAGAAGAAAAACATCTATGATTTATAAACATATTTTAATGTAAAAATTTGCATTTGAAGGGATTGACCCTGTTTTCTGTGTTAAAGCCCCATTTGGTGCTATTGAGTTGTTTGTTCTTTTTTCTTTTATCCCAGCAAAAATGGTTGATCTTGCTTTAGGGGAAAATTAAACTCCTAAATCTCCAAAAAAAAAAAAAAAAAGAAATTGGGTTCTTGGTTTCCTTATTTATAAGAATTGGCACAAAATTTCTGTCCTACTTACCTCAGAGGGTTTATTTTTCAGGGCTTTAAAATTTATTTTAAAATAAAAAATTGACAAATAAGAATTGTATATATTTATTGTGTACACTGTGATGTTTTGAAATATGTATACACTGTGGAATGGCTAAATTGAGCTAGTTAACATGTGCATTATCTCACATACTTATCATTTTGTTTGTGGTGAAAACACAAAATCTACTCTTACCAATTTTCAAGTATACAATACATTGTAATTGGTTAGAGGCACCATGTTGTGCAATATATTTCCTTAACTGATTCCTTCTGCCTAATTAAATTTTGTATCCTTTGATGAATACCTCCCCAATCTTCCCCGAAGTCCACCACAGATTCTGATAATCTCCATTCTACCCTCAGTTTCTATGAGTTGAACTTTTTAGATTCCACATATAAGTGAGATTTTGCAGTGCCTGACTTATTTCACCAAACATAGTATCCTCCAGGCATATCCATGGATGACAGGATCTTTTTTTCAGAGAATTTTTCCCCCCTCAATGCAATGTGATGCCTTTATTTAAAATATGAAAAGAAATATTGATATATTACTTGAATCTCTTTGTCTTTAAATATTTATTTGTGACGAGAACACTTAAGATCTATTCCTAGAGATTTTCTTTCTTTTCTTTTTTTATTGTAAAGATGTTTATTGTAAAAATGTGGGGTGCAAGTCATGGACTCTAAATCCATTCAGGTTGCTTTGACATTCATAATTTTGTCTTTCTTTATGTTTGCATAATAGTCCATCATGTATATGTACCACATTTTCTTTATCCAGTCCACTTTCGATGGGCAGCCGAATTGGTTCCATATTTTTGCTGTTGTGAATAGTGCTGCAATAAAAATGTGTGTGCAAGTATCTTTTTTATAGAATGATTTGTGTTCCTCTGGGTATAATCCCAAAAGGGGGATTGATGGATCACATGGAAGGTCAATTTCTAGTTCTTTTAAAAATTGCCACACTGTTGTCTGTAGAGGCTGAACTGTTTTGCACACCCACTAACAGTGTAGAAGCATTCCCTTTTCTCCGTATCCTCTCCAGGATCTGCTGTTTTTTGTTTTATTAATAATGACCTTTCTTTGGAGTTAGGTGGTATGGTATCTGTGTGCTTTTGATGTGCATTTTTCTGATGATTAGTGAGGCTGAGCACATTTTCATGTGTCTGTTGCTATTCATGTGTATGAGAAGTATCTATTCATGTCTTTTGCCTACTTTTTAATTGGGTTTGCTTTTTTCCTTTTGGCTCTTTTGAGTTCATTGTAGATCCTGAATGTTAGGCCTTTGTCAGATACATGGTTAGCAAATATTTTTTCCCATTTTGTGAACCATCTTCCTGCTCTCTTGATTGGTTTCTTTTGCTGTGCAAAAGTTTTTCAGTTTGATGAGGTCTCAATTGTGTCTGTCTTATCTTTTATGGCATATGCTTTTGGGGTTATGATCAGGAATTGGTTGCCTATTCCAATGTGCAATCTGCACATTGCACTTGTCTCCTGCATTTTCTAAGATTCTTATAGTTTGAGGTTTTACATTTAGGTCTTTGATCCATTTAAAGTTGATATTTTGTGTATGGTGATGGGTAGACTTTGACAAAGTCTCGGGGTACAAAATCAATGTGTAAAAGACTGTCGCATTTCTATACACCAACAATAAGCAGACATAGAACCAAATAAAAAGCACAATTCTGTTTACAATTGACACAAAAAATGAAATACCTTGGTATCTTCTTGACGTGAGAAGTGAAAGACCTTTACACTGAAAACTAAAAAACAAAGAAATCAAAGATGACATAAACAAATAGAAAATCATTCCATACTCATGGATTGGAAGAATCAATATTGTCAAGATGTCCATCCTACCCCAAACAATCTACAGATTCAATTTAAAACCATCAAACTACCAATATCATTCTTCTCAGATCGAAAAACGACAATACAGAAATTTATATGGAAACAAAAAAGAGCACAAATAGCCAAGACAATTCTCAACAAAAGAAACAAAGCAGGAGGTATCACAATCTATCACAAGATAGCACAAGTCTATCACAAGTTAGACTTTATACTTTACTGTAGGGCTATAATAATCAAAACAGCCTGGTACTGGTACAAGAACAGGCATATAGACCAATGGAACAGTATAGGAATTCCAGAAGCAAAAACTCAATCTCTCAACCAACTCATCCTTGACAAAGCCATCAATAACAATCACTAGGAAGAGGAGACCCTGTTCAGCAAATGGTGCTGGGAAAACTGACTGACTGCATACAGAAGAAGAAAACAGAGGGTTTTTAAAAAAAAAAAATAAAGATCAAAGGAGTTACACAATCACAAAAATCACAACATAAACCAAGAATGTTGAAAACCTCTTTTATTCCCACACATTTTCCTTTGTGGTTACATCTCCACATATCCTTGTGATACCAGTCTCTCTCTCTCTCTTTTTTTGAACTGGAGTCTCACTCTGTTGCCCAGGCTGGAGTGCAGTGGCACACTCAGGCCACCCCAGTGTTGACATGCCAGGCTCTGACGATCCTTTCGCCACAGCCTTCCAAGTAGCCGGAACTATAGGTGAGCACTACCATGTCCGACTAATTTTTATTTATTTATTTATTTATTTATTTATTTATTTATTTATTTATTTACTGTAGAGACGAGATCTTGCCAGGTTGCCCTGACTGGTCTGGAATCCGCAGACTCAGGCAATCCACTCTCCTCGGCCTCCTAAAGTGCTGGGGTTACAGGTTGAGCCATCAAACCCAGCCGATACCAGTCTCTTTAATGTAACTCCCAGAAAATTTCAAGCTGGGGAATTTTAGAGACTAAAAGCTAAATTTCCCTTCAAGAACAATTTTCACCTCTGCTGACTATTTGATCCACTAGGTAATGTTACACCTCAAATTATTCTGACAATTTACAGGTGGTTACTTTACCTATGCCAGTCTCTCCTAAAATGACCATGGTCATACAACAAATAAATCAGTGGGCTGTTCTTCAGGAGGAGGCCACACAAAGGTGGAAGTTTCCATTCAATAGCTAGTGATGTCAATATCCAGAGGGAGAGACCTAAATCTTAAGAAGTTTCTTAAAGGAGCAGCTCTCATGTAAACCTTTACAAGTGGGAAGAGTAAGATGCTGAAGAGGAAAAAAGATGTTGGAACAGGGGGATTAGCGTGAATAAAGGCACAAATATGGACAATGAGAAAACTTAAAGAGTATTTAAAGTGTAGTTGGAGGCCTGGAAACAACCAAAGCAATCCTCAGTAGCTGTGATGATTAATTTCATGTGTCAACCCATCTGGATCACAGGCTGCCAAGACATTTGGTCAAGCAATCTGGGTGTGTCTGTAATGGTGCTTCTGGATGTGATTCACATTTGAATAAGAAGAATGAGCAAAAACACAGTTAGAATGAAGAAGATTAGTTCAGAAGCATAAAAAGAAAGAAAAAAGAAATGATTGAGATGGTGGATATACCAACTACCCTGATCTGATCACTATACAAATGTATAGTGTATAATTGTATCAAAATATCACATGTACCCCGTAAATATGCACAACTATTGTGTATCCATAAAAATTAAGAATAAATAATTAATTAAAAATTAATTCCTTAACACCAAAAGCAAAATTAACCAAAGCAAAATGTGTTTTCAGTTGTTGGTTGAACCATACAGAAATTAATTATTACAATTGACTTTAAGACACAAAAATTGATTTTACGTCCCTACTGTGATATATCTTAGGGTTAAAAATAAGTATAAAAAAACTAAAAAATGTTTTCCGTAATAACATCATTAGTAATAATATTGACATTGTTTGGAAATATTATGTGTGTGCATATGCACACATGATTAGGCAATTAAGTAAAAATTATGTTAATAATTCAGTAAATTATGTAAATGATTGTACTAATTTCATTAGGAACCAAGATTTTCACTATAAGAGGGAATAAATATAAAAATAAGTTATATAATCTGATATGAATTATAACATCAGTATGAATTCATGGTGAATTTTTTTCTCCTCAAGAAAATAAAGCACAGGCACAATTCTTTTTTCTTTTTTTAGTTGGAGTCTCACTCCATCACCCAGGCTGGAGTGCAGTGGCATGTACCCTCACGGCCACCCCAGTCAACCTGCTGGGCTCAGGCAATCCTTCTACCTTAGCCTTCCAAGTAGCCGGAACTACAGGCACACACTACCACACCCAGCTAATTTTTTTAGTTTTATTATAGAAATGAGATATCACCAAGTTGCCCAGGCTGTTCTCAAACCCATGGCCTCAGGCAATCCCCTCACCTCGGCCTCCCAAAGTGCTGATATTACAGGCTTGAGCCACTGCGCCCAGCCCAAACATACTTTTTAGGTTACACATATTTTTCAAGTCCAAACTGGAAAAAGACTTGGAAACAATGACCAACACAGCTTATGATCTTCAAATATAATTTACAATGAAAGGAACATTGCCTTTGGAGAAATGGTTGATTCTAGGTCTGAGAAAGGAAATGAACAAGATAAGCCTAGAAGATCTTTCAGAACCTGAAAGGACAGAGGTGTCAAAGACTGCTACAGTCAGGTCAAAAGGATCAGAAGCCAACTTGAAGAGACTCTCTCTGACCAAGAATACTAATTTTGTTGAACAGAAACATTTCAAACGTGACAAAATCTGAAGGTTCATAATAATACCAAAATATAAAGATCTTTAGAAACCAACATAGTGTTCTGAAAACTGTTAAATAAGAAAACATTTAATCTGTCTTTCCTGAACTAGCTCAATCTCACCAAAGAAGTATTGTGGGAAAGTTACTTATAGAAGCAGTCTAGCTAATAAAAGCAGAAGAATTGACAGATTAGAATATCCCCATTTTGGGTTTGTGTTACGTGTCTATTGGGTAGGACTGCTCTTGAGAACAGCTTTGAAAAAAACCTCATGGACGGCCTAGCTTGCCTGAAAGATAGATGACCCTGGTCCGTGACTTTGATTTGGGGCATTGATTTTCTTTTTTTTCCTATGAAAACTCATTTTGTTATATATAGTACAAAATTAAAGGCTAATTAGTACCAGTGTGAATGGCACAAGATTTAGGGTGAACAAAATCTGTGGTTTTTCTCTTTCTGTGCATCTGTATGTGTGTAGCATGTTTTGTGTACCCTTGAATCTAAAATATAAGTAAACAAACAAACAAATAAATAAAGAGAAAGGGGGGCCATAGCCAGGGATTAACAAAGTAAATTGCATGCAACCTGGTACCATGTACTTTCTCCTCAGGATCATTGATTTTTAAAGTTTGGTTCCCCCAAACAATCATCGGCATTGCCTGGAAATTCTTAGGCTCCACCCAATGTTGCTCTGAAACAAATCTATTAGTCTCAAAAAAGCCACCATTTTGCAACTTTTAATTCACACAGGCAAATGTAATCAATGGCTGCTAAAACCAATAGAAGAACTTCTATTCTATGATAGGGAACTTCATACTGGTTGGAAAAGACTGACTATATCCCGTTCCACCAGTCAATCTGACCATCTCAAAATCAGAGACAATCAGACTTTATGTGCCTTCTGATGTGATGCAGTAGGAAGTTCACAACCACAATTATAGGATGTTCTTGCTATATAGTCAAACCTGAACCTGATCAAACTTTTAGATCTAATTGCAACTTTCTGGAAAACACAGACTACAGAAAAACAGGTTAAACAACATGTAGGCAGCAAAGAAACATATTAAACAAATCTGGAACGTGGGATATTCTACAGGACAAACAACTCAATTTTTTCAATACATAAACTAAATGACAAAAAAATAGGTAGTAAGAACACTTGTTTGAATTTTCTTTCAAATAAATTAATTGTAAAAAGACATTGATGGGAAATTGAATGATGTCTGAATAGTCTATAACAGCAAACAAATTAGTTTACCTGTGTGAATTATATTAGGTATATTTTTAAGAAAACATCTTTTAGAGATACATAGTGAAGTATCTACAGGTACAATAATATGATATTTAGAATTTATTTCAACATCATACAGCAATTGGCAGTATTTGTTGAGTCAGGAAGAAGGAGATATTATCTCTTGGCATTTCTCATTCTTTTTTGGCTACCCACAATTTGAAGGGCTTTTTATTTAGAAAATCTCCCCATCCTCCAATGCAAAGCTGGTATCTTGGTATTGGAGTAGTTGAAAATGCTGACTACAGGGTCTCCTGCCATGATCTGCAGTAAGGACACAGGCACAAGACATAGATCCTACCATCACGGGCACTCTCCTAGGACTTTGGAGGCAGTGGGGACAAGTGGCTATGATTCTAGTGGCAACATTTAGTGGTATTCACCTGGGGGGTTGACGGTGCAATCTCTAGTGTCTGAGCACAGAAGTAGTAATGGGGTTTCCACTGGACACCTGCAACATGATTGGATCCTTGTTCCAAGCTGAGTATCATGTAGGCTATGCCCTCTAGGAGATTCCCCAGACCATCTGGAAATTGGGTTTCTGAATCACCCATTTCCCATTGATTTTCTGCTTAAAATAAACTTTCATGAATTCCCACTAGATGTCTATCTAACTCCTACCATCTGTCTCACATTTCTTGCCATCTAACCAATTAGCATAAATTAGCCTTATTCTCTTACCTACAATTTACTTACGTATTTACTTTTAGCTAAAGCCAGTCCCTCCCTGTGCCTACTAAATGCCTGCTAAAGACATCTCTACTGGCCTTTTCAAGAATACCACTTCAGTCATTTCCCCCTTTTTCCATAATCATCGACTTGTCATGGTCTATGGGATCATTCTCTCCAATATACAAGAGCATGATTTATCTCATCTTACAAAGCAAACAAACAAACAAACAAAGTTACTTCTCCTGATCCTATTTCCTTCGCCAGTTATCACTTCATTTCTTGGCTCCTAAAAGTTTGTACTTGGTATTTCCATTGCCACTTTTCTAATTGTCTCTTATAGCCACCACCAGCAGGCCCTTATCCTCATGGTTTTCACAAGGAGCATCATCAAAGTTATCAGAAATTTCTACGTTATAAAACCTAATGGTCAATTATAATTCTTATCTGACCTATCAGAGTTTGAAATACTTCTTTAATAGAGACAATTGCCCTCCAGGCTTCCCAGAATTCTTTCATTTTAGAGAAAGAAAGAAAAAAGGAAGGAAGAGAGGGAGGGAGGGAGGGAAAGAGGGACAGAGGAAAGGGGGAGAGAAATTTGAGTATTTACTAAGGACCAGATACTGTGCTTGATATTTTATATAGACAACTTCATTTAATTCTTATAGTAATTCAGTGGTATATGTGCTATATTTATTCAGATTTTATAAATGCTCTTGAGATCCATAGAGATTCTGGTCTCTAACACTATTTTTGCACTAAAAGACTTGTTGGAAAAATGGCTGACCCCATGTCTGGGCAGGTAGGTCTTGATAAAACCAAACTAATTTTTTTTTTAGTTCTAGAAAGTTATTTATGCTAAAAAGCAAGAAAATATTCAGAAATTAGTGAGAACTGAAAGGGAAATTACTGGCCAAATTTTTAATAACTTGAGCTCAGAAAGGAGAAAACTGACTGTACAATGTAGAAATGCATTCAATATGAGTCCACAATGATACACAGAAAGTTATAAAGAGAAGATTAGCATGAATGAGTCTAATAAACTTGATGAGTAGCATTGGCTCATTTATTCTACTAAAGAAAAATTAGAAAATTTTAAATGTTAGATCCCTCTTTTAAATATATGTTGAAAAAAGTGTAAACCTATTGAAATTCAAACATTATAAAACAAATACCCATGTCCTTAGATTCATAATTATTAACATTTGGCCCATTTTCAAACACCATGACCTTTTCCACCTATAACACTGGTGTTATCTTATATAATCACAAAATAATTATTATACTAAAAAATTGATATTAATTACAGTATAATTAACTAACACAGTTTATATTCAAACTTTTCTAATTACTCCATTTTTTTTTGAGTTGGAGTTGCTCAGGCTGGAGTGCAGTGGCACGCTCAGGGCCACCCCAGCGTTGACCTGCTGGGCTCCAGTGATTCTTCCAAGTAGCCGGAACTGCAGGCACGCACTTCCATGCCTGGCTCACTTTTTGATTTTTATTGTAGAGATGAGGTCTCGCCAAGTTGCCCAGGCTGTTCTCGAACCCATGGGCTCAGGCAAGCCCCTCACCTCGGCCTCCCAAAGTGCTGGGATTACAGGCTTGAGCCACTCCGCCCGGCCCAATACTTTTATTTGGGGAGGGGGGGAGTTGGAGTCTTACTCTGTCACCCAGGCTGGAATGCAGTGGCACACTCACGACCACCGCAGCCTCGATCTGCTGGGCTCAGGCGATTCTTCTGCCTCAGCCTTCCAAGTAGCTGAAGTACAGGCATGTGCCACCAAGCCCAGTTAATTTTTTGATTTATTGTGGAGACGAGGTCTTGCCAAGTTGCTCAGGCGGGTCTCAAACCCCTGGGCTTAGGCAATCCTTTCACCTCGGCCTCCCAAAGTGCTGGGATGACAGTCTTGAGCCACTGTGCCTGGTGCCTGCCACCACACCCAATACTTTTTTTTTAACAATTTATTTTTTGACAGCTTCCAATGTATGATCACACATGGCATTTAATTTACATATCTCTTTAATCTTTTAAAATCTGAAACAGTTCTTCAAATTTTCTTTTTCATTCACAACATTGAGATTTTTGAAAAGTACAAGCCAGTGTTTTATAGGATATCCCCAATTTGGGTTTGAATGGTTGTTTCCTAATAAATACATTAAGGTTATGAAGGATATACTATGCGAATGAGGTTGTATTTTTCTCAATGCATCAATCACATTAAGGCATGTGATGCTGTATAGTAATTTAACTGCTTGGTTAAAAGTGCCCACCTAATTAGATGTTTTCTAACTCAAGGTGGGATAACAGTAAAATGACACCAAAGGACATTGCCTCAAGCTGATAAAGTCATGCAAAATATCCAAAATTGGATTTTCTGTTGGATTTCTTTTAAAATATTTTTAGTAGTAGCATGATCCTAGGAAATGAAAGAATGAGAGATTTCATTAACTACAAATGTCGTTTACATTTGCACTTCTTAGGAATCTGTTACGTTCAAAGAGTTCTACATTTAAATTGAGAAATATATTTATCTATATGAACAATCTAAAACCCAGTCAATTGGTCAGCCTGGATGGATCAGAAGAAATGTGTAAATAGAGAGAAAAACTGGATAATGTCTATAACTCCAATCCTGGTATATGGGTTTGGTGACCACTCCTCTTTTAAAGTTATGAAACTGATATGACAGCTATCAAGATCAAACACAAATCTCATCAGTCTTCTATAATCCAAGATGATAAGACTTCCCTTAGCGTGAATGCATCTGTCTACCCTTGTAAGAATTAAAATTAAATATACAAACGTTTGGGATAGTTAGGTTCAACTTTTAATATTTTAACTTAAAAAGAAATTCAGCACATTTGATATTTTATATACTTGTAAGTGGGACAAAATTTAACCTATTAGAATGAGAGTCTTTTAAGTGTAACTTGAAATGCATAATTGGGTAATGGATTTAAAATTATAATTGTAGGTTAGATTATTACTAAATTTATCTAAAAGTTTGGAAGATCTATGATAACTTTAGATCCACTGAATTTCTTGTATTTATAACTTTTAATTATTGCACTTATAAGAATTATTTACTCCTTAGGATGGTTCTATTCTCAGAGAATAGAAGTCTTTAAAAGGAAAATCTACTAATATAAATATAATTAGGAATACTTTTAAGTATTTAATAAACTAAGCTATAAATAATATACATAATTTATAAGGTCCCGAAAAGAGATTGTTAAAAATTGCAGACATCACAGACTTGGAAATAGAATAAGAAAATTGTATAAAAGTGAATTTAAAAGAGTAAATGAGAATCCCTGTGTTTTTGTCACCCAGTGACAGTTTTAACCTAGAGGGGAAAGTAAATATTCTGTCGCAGCAGACTGAGTGAAGATCTGAAGGGGTCCTTAAAAAACTGATTGGAGCCACAGGGCAAATAACCTCAGGATTGGTGGTTTGTCTTGGAAGAACTAATAAGCTAATCTCCACCACAGACACCATTAAATTTTTATTATTAACATTGCTTTCAGATAATTTTATTTGAAGTCAGCTAACTGATAAATGCAAATTCCTTTTTCCTGCACTTATCAATCCCTCAACAACCTGAGGATCATGAGATCTAGTTTATCTCCCTCCCTCGTTCCCTCTCTCTCCCTCGTTCCCCTTCCTTCCCTCCTTGGTCTCTTCTTCTCTGAGTATCATGAAGTGTCTCTCCCTACTGCAGTGTCACAACGTCCTCTTCCCTTGCTCACTTCTGGGCATTTCTGTGGCTGGTGTTTTAGCTGGTACTGAAGTATACAAAACACAGCTACATACAACTGTTATTTTAATGTGTTAAGGAATTGGACTGGGATGGTCTCAAGCATCAACCTGGTGACATTCTTTCTTTTTTCCTTCGAATAGATGTTACTTCTCCAGAAATGTTGAGACCATCTTCCTAGGGAGACTCAGAGATGACTTATCTGGGTGTCCCCTCCATTCCCCAGATTCCCATGTGACCCTTGCTTGCACTGTAGAGGGTTCAGGTGGGACTGCAGTCTCCACCCAGTACAAAACCTCCCACAGTCCCTGTCCTGACAATGAATATCCACCTTCCTAGGTTTGGATGCTGTCACTTCCTCCTCTCCCTACTTTCACCTCTTTTCATGGGTCATGTAGATTAAATTTCCACAACCAAAGGATCTCTTTATTATAAGGTAGTGACTGGTTTGAGTTAGGATCTATTTTGCAAGTGAGTAAACTGAAGTTTAAGGTTAGGTAACAAGCTTAAGGTCACTCAGGAAAACTAAATTTCCATATATGTAACCTCTGAGGTAATTAATAAACATGTGAAATTAATAAGCAGTTATTTATTCATTTTTCTTAACAATATTAACCTATGTATTTAAGATGTCACCAAATGGCTATTTTTTTAAAGTTGCATATACTTTGGAAGATAAAACAAATGTTTATGCCTTCAGAATTCAGGAATATGTGACAATGATCAAAAGTATCATTTCTGTTGGCAAAGAAATATTCTAGTGTTTGTACAAAGATCTATCAAGTTGTAATAATAGCTGTGAAATTCATTTTTAGCCTTTGTGATTCTTCATACAAATTAGACTCCAGACTGCCTTGTAGCATTCACTTCATGGGTTGGTCTTTTTAAAATTATATTGTTCTTTAAAGTTGATTTGTGTTAAGGACTATGCAGTATACATTGCTTTTAGCAGCCCCTTTCCTTTTTTGTGTGTGTGTCCTTGGTAATTTTACTGAGATATAGATAAAAGTAAATGTGTACAAAAATATATACAACAAAACATACAAATGTAAATGGAAAATAAAAAGATACTTCACAAGGAAAAAAAATAAGGTGACTGGAGGAGGATGATTAAGGAAGCTCTGCCTTTGGAAGTAATGCTGGTATCTTTTCCCTGGGGAATGCATTGCAAAGCAAGATATTAATACCAGTTACCACGGAGAAGCCAAGTTTTTTCCAGGGCCTGAACCTGGCAATGGATGATATGGAAAGGGAGACTCTGGCCCTGGTACTCAGACATGGCCTCCATGTACGACCTTTCCATGCACCATCCACTCCTTCCAGTCACATGCCCAAGAACCACCCAACACTGTCTTCTGTTCAGGGCTGGCTTCATAGAGGCACACAGTCCAGTCTTTTGTCATGAGGTTATGATGCAGAGTGTGACTCATTTTTTTCATAGCTGTGTTGTTCCTGTCTATGTGAGAATGGATAGAAAAGCTGAATTTGCACATTATTTGGACCTGAGGATAGATGACATAGGAGATGAGACCCTGGAACTGGTACTCAGGCAAGTTGCCTGCCATCTGTGTCTCTCCAGTCTGGTCCATCAAAGTTCAGGACATAAGGCTCCCCTGAGGTGCCAGCAGACAGCTATTTGGGTAGGTGCGAATACAGCGCTCAGTAAATTTCTTGCTTTCATTGCCATCAAGATTCCAGAATTTATTCACCAAGACAGCATGGGTAACATCAAGGGATGAGAGTTTAAACATCTCTTTGTTGTCCTTTGAAAACAAGGTAAAAGAACGATCCTTAATATCACACATACCATAAAGTATTATATTTGTCTTCCCTAAAATTGCCCTCAGATGCAAGCATTAACATATTTAGGATGAGCACTCTGCAGCCTAGAGTGCCTGACTTCCTACCACTTGTGTGACCTCAGACTGATTACTTAACCTCTTCTTTCCTCCATTTCTTCATTAAATGATACTGTTTTTTTTTAAGTGAATATTTTTTATTATGATATTGTGGGGTACAGTTAAGGGTTAGGTATACAAATATGCTTCATTCAGGCCCCCTTGTTGATAACAGGTGTCTCCTCATCCACAGACAGATATTTACTACCATTAGTCCACCCCCCCATAGTTTCCCACCACTGTCAGTCATTTTCTTATGGTAGTGCGTTGGATGATCAAGGTCCACTATATGAGTGAGAACATGTGATACTCAGATCTTTGTTTCTGTGAGAGGTCACTCAGTATTATAGACTCTAGTTCCATCCAGGTTGCTGTGAAATTCATGATTTTGTTCTTTTTTATGGCTGCATAGTATTCCATTGTGTATATGTACCACATTTTTTAAATCCAGTCCTCTTTTGATGAACAGCATGGTTGGTTCCAGGTTCTTGCTATTGTGAACAATGCTGCGATAAACATTCGTGTGCAGGTATCTTTTTTATAGAGTGATTTGAGTTCTTCAGAATATATTCCCAGCAGGGGGATTGCAGGGTCATATGGGAGGTTGATGTTTAGAGCTTTAGGAATTGCCACACTGCTTTCCACAGAGGTTGCACTAGTTTACACTCCCACCAACAGTGTAGAAGTGTTCCCTTTTCGCCACACCCTCTCCAACAACTGTTATTTTTTGAGTTATTGATAATGGCCATTCTGACTGGAGTTAGGTGGTATCTCAGTGTGGATTTGATTTACATCTCCCTGGTGATTAGTGAGGTTGAGCATTTCTTCATGTGTCTGTTGGCTGCTCAGATGTCTTCCTTTGTGAAGTGTCTGTTCATATCTTTTGCCCATTTTATAATGGAGTTGTTTGTTTTTTTCTTTTCAGCACGTTTGAGTTCCTTGTAGATCCAAGATGTTAAACCTTTGTCAGACCTGGAGTTGGCAAATACTTTTTCCCAGTCTGTAGGCTGTCTCCCTGCTCTCTTGATGGTTTCTTTGGCTTTGCAGAAGCTTGTCAGTTTAAAGAGGTCCCACTTGTCTATCTTCTCTCTTATGACCTGTGGGTTTCAGGTTTTGTTCAGGAATTGGATGCCAGTTCCGATTTCCATGAAGGTATGTCCTTCATTTAATAAGGTTCTTATGGTTTGAGGTTTTACTTTTAGGTCTCTGATCCATTTGGAGTTAATTTTTGTGTATGGGGATAGATAGGGGTCCGATTTCAATCTTCTGCATGTGGTCAGCCAGTTTTCCCAGCACTATTTACTGAATAGGTTCTCCTCTCCCCGGTGGTAGGTGGTGGAGGCTTTGTCAAAGATGAGTTGATTGAGAAATTGAGGTTTTGCTTCTGGGATCTCAATTCTATTCCATTGATCTGTATGCCTGTTCCTATACCAATACCAAGCTGTTTTGATGATTATAGCTTTATAGTAAAGTTTGAAGTCTGGTAATGTGATACC
>NW_007253735.1:87781-133058 GCF_000164805.1 Carlito syrichta | reverse complement strand
CCATTTTGCCATTCTATGTCTTTTCAGTGGTGCATTTAGTCCATTCACGTTTAGGCTAATTATTGAAATGTGAGAGTTTGTCCCTATCATAGGGTTCTTATAGAGTTGTTCTTCCACTTGGTTTATTGTCCTTCTTTTGTTTTGGGGGTTGCTTCATGTGTATTTTATCCTTTTTCCTGTACTCTTGTGAAGACCATTGTTCTTTTTTTCCCCTTTTCTTCTGTGTTTAGTACTTTCTTTTGTGTTTCATGTAGAGGTGGTTTGGTGGCAGCATAAGTTCTTAGGGATTGGATATCTGGCAAAGATTTTAATTCTCCCTCACTGATGAAGCTTAATCTGGCTGGGTAGGTTATTCTTGGTTGAAATTGTTTCTTTTAGGACTTTGAAGATAGGGCTCCAAGCTCTCCTAGAGTGCAGGGTTTCTGTAGATAAATCTGCTGCTATTCCAATTGGTTTTCCATGGTAGGTGATCTGGCCTTTTTCTCTTGCTGCCTTTAAGATTTTTTCTTTTATGCCTACTTTGTTTAGGCGAATTATTATGTGTCTAGGAATTGGTCTTCTCATTTGTTGTCTTGCAGGGGTTCTCTGAATCTCTTGTGTTTGAATTTTTGCATCATTGATTAGATAAGGGAAGTTTTCTTGAATGATCTCATGGAAGGTTTGTTCCAGTGTGGTCTCTGTCTCTCTTTCTGCCTCAGGAAGGCCTATTACTCATAGGTTTGGTCTCTTGAAGTAATCGCTCATCTCTTGAAGGTTTTTTTCTGTCTCTTTGGGCTTGTTTTCTGTGTTTTTGAGAGTTTGGGTTAGTTCTACATTTTGGTCCTCAAGCTCTGAGATTCTTTCTTCTGCTTGGGTAATTCTGCTTTCCATGCTTATCAGTTTGTTATTTATTTCATTCACAGTATTCTTTATTACTGTTATCTCAGATATCAGCTCTTTTCTAGTTTCTTCTTGAGTCTCCTCAATTCTTTTTAATCTCTCCATTAATATCTTGATATGTAGGTTTGTAGTTTGAGACCCGTCATTCTGAGGGTTATTCATTGTTTGCATTCTGAAGTCAGTTTTCTCAGTGTCTGCCCTCCCAGGGGTCTGGGAGAGACCCATACTCTTCTTTTGGTTTTTCTTCATTTGTGTAGATTTTTTTCTCTCTCCCCCTTTCCCTCCCCTTCTTTAATTTTGTTTTTGAGGGAAGGTGGGGTTACTTTTGTTTCACTTCTGCAATATCCTGTTCTTCCTTATGAGGGTCTTCTGGCTTTGTTCACTTTTGAGGTTGGAGTGTGGGTTGCTTACTGTACTTTTTGCAGTTTTGAGGTTTAATTGAGGGGGAAGCTGTGGTTCAGAATGTATATGCTGAATCTAGCATCCACAAACAGGTATATGAGCACACTGGAGCCTATTTCCCTCTGACTTACAATCTGTCTGTGTAGCAGTATGTAGTCTTGGTCCCTAGATTAAAAAGGGGGTATAAAAGAGGAAAATAATGGAGGAAGGGAGGTCAATAGGAAGTTAGAGAGAGAGAAGAGCAAGAGGGAAAACAGGCATACATACCAACTATCAGGTGAGAAAGAGACACATGGCCAGAAAGAAGTGAAAAAAGACATGTAGGAAAGATTCTCTAAAGAGTATTGATAGCTACACAGAGACAGACCAATAAAATCATGAAACAGTGTAGGTCAGAAGGCAAACAACAAAAGTGGTCAAAATAAACAGTCAAAATGATAAAATCATAAGTCAAAATAAGAGATCAGACTAAAATCACTTCAGCTCTGATCTCTGGCCTCTCCCCTTTGTTTTTTGTTGCAGGCAGCTAGATTTACTCGCAGTTTGGGTTTTTTTTTTTTTAGTCTGCTTCCTGGGGGTTGCTTTTGTCTGATTCAGTGTAGGGGTGGGGCTTTGTCTCCTGTTTAGCGACATTACCTTAGGAACTGAGGTGGTGTTTGTTGATAAGTGGGTGGGGCAATGGAATTCTCTGCCTGGAGATTGGCCAAGGCAGATTCACTTTTGCAGATCTGTTTCTCTCCACTTGTCTGGGTCCCCAAGCTTGGGGTCATGCGCTGAGTGCCTCAGCCTGGGTGGGCCCAGAGCTCCAGAGCTCCAAAGCTCCAAAGTGCAGGTGGTGAGTGGCGACAGTGGTCCTAGGCCCCCCACAGAGTACTTCAGCCAGGAATGGGACCGGTGTCTCTGAGGGGCGGGCACCCAGAGCCTCCCTGAGTGACTGGTAGCTTGGTGCTGGTTGAGAGACGATGTAGCCAGAGAGGGAGCTGAGACCCGAGACTCCTATGCAGGCAGTGGAACAGCAGCAGCAGGGGGCCGCAATTTCCAGTCCTGCATGGGACCGAGGGTCTCTGGGCCTCGGACCAGCATGGCTGGTGGTGGGCTGGGGGAATGGGGGAAGAAAAGTAAGAGTTTTTTTGGGAACTCACATTCAGAAAATCTCACAAGTCCACCTATGCTGTCGCCATCTTGCCGGGAGGATCCGCATGACTTTTAATAAAACATTTTCCTATTCCTCTAGACTATTAACTCTTGAACTTACCTCCCATGGTTTAGTCTCTCTTATGGATTAACATTATCATTTTTCTAGAAAGAAGGATAAGAAGACAGATCTTTCATCACAGTCCCCTTGCTTTCAAAGAGCTTCTGTCATTTAAAGGGCTGTTTCTAGCCAGTAAGCTGGGGTCCTCTTAGACTCCTGCTCTTAGATAGGCAATTGGTACTCATTCACTCACACTCTTTACACTTCCCATACTCAGCCACAAAATGAAGGAAACTCCACTGGGCTTGCAATGTGAACATCTGGATTTAGATGTCTCTTTTCCCCTTTTATGTTGGACAAGTCATTTAAGTTCTTCAGGGTCATTGCTTATCTGTGAATTGAAGTTGTTGCATTAGATAATGTCTCAGGCTTTAAGACTCTTTGTCTAAGGCTTTAAGACGCTTTGCATCTTCTCTGAGATGCTTTGATTTTATGATTATTTTTGTTCCTATGAAATATGAGATAACAAAAGTAGAACTTCTATCATTCTTTGACTTCAGATACAAACAGGCACAGGTATCCCAGAGAAAGCCTTTGCTTCTCTGGCATAAGAGTTCTTATCCTCAGAAAAGCCATTGCTGACCTGAGATTTAGCTATGTGTTACGGGCAGGGATGATGAAGGCATCTCAACAGAGTATTCTGAGCATGGACTCCTAGGTAAAATTCTCAAACTATCATAGGTCAAATTCCCTACCACTTGCTAGCTGTGTGTCCTTGGCTAAGCTATATAATATCTCTGTGCCTTAGTCTCCTTATCTATTGTTGGGGTGAGTAATCATATCTAAGATTTCTAGGTTTTTTGTTTGAAATTCAATGAACTAACTTATGTGAAATGCTTAGATAAGTACTTAAAAATAGAATGTGCATAGTAATGTTTCTCAAATGAAACAAAATTTTAAAAATTACTCTGATGTAGGGTATGCAACATAGGTAAATATGTCTCTCAAAATATTGAGAAAAATGCTTTCTTCCTTATGGTTCTAGATCCAGCCCTTTTAAATATGCTTATCCTGATGAGACACAGTGGAGAGAAGAATGTCAAAAAGAGATGACATATTGTTCTCCTACAGAGTCCCACACAATCCAGATAATTCTTTGTTTCTGTAATAATCATACTCATTAAATTCCTCATTTATGCTGATTAATGTCGATCTTTCCTAACTAGATCATTATACATAGGTGGACTCACTTCAGTCATTGTTAAACAAGACTTGGACTTAATTTGGGACCCCTGATATTCAAGAAAAAAATCCAAGTTAAACTTTACAAAATTTAACCAGATAGCTCAGCATATACAACTTATCCAGAAAAAAGATAAAAATATGGAAACAAATTACTTTTATTGTATAAGGAATGAACTTAGAAAATGAAACAGTTTCCTGCTTTAAAGGTGTAGGTAAACCTGGTTTGTATTTTACCTTACGTATTTGTTGTTTCAACTTAATTATTGTTGGTGTTAATCCAGGTACATATTCTTCAGCCAACTAATGGGAATCTGTGCCACTGCAAACACATCATAATGTACCTGGATGTACTTGGTGTTCCATCAGCTACCATGTATATCTCCTGATGAACTTGATGCTCTCAAGCTTTTTAAGGGCACATAGTTCACTGAGGGAGTTGGAGAGTACAACACTCAACACTGGAGTGGCCTAAACAAGAGCCCCATAGTCCTGGCCTGGCATAGACACACCTGCTTTTCTCACAGTGCAAGAGGCCAGTAGCTCTTCATGTGGTGTCATTAAATGTACTGTAGGTTTTCTAAGTTTGGGGTTTTTGACATAAAAAAAATTCCTGATACTTAGGAATACTTGTATCTCCATCTTCACTTCAGAAGCATGTTTTCTTTTTTTATTTAGTGCCTGCAAGCACCATTATTGGTAAGATTAGTATAACACACTTTGATACTATCCTCGCTTTTCTCTATGTCTAAGATTTTTGGACCATTTTTTTTCATTCATTAAGAATAACCCAAGGTTTCCAATGTGTGAGCTTTTTGGATTTGATCTGTAGGATTACTACAAAGGAAATGCCTCTAGACACTAACAAGTGCTAGAATGGCTGAGAGAGTTGGAGTAATTTGCCTGATTAGGTTGAGTGATAAGATTTTTATATCAAATTTGGTCAATTCTTATTAATGAAATCTATAAAAGTATTCTTTAATGAAACCTTCATGAATATTTACCAATAGTATCTGACTAATCTTCCTAAAAGCAAGTTGTTGATTAGAATATCTTTGTTCAAAATTAACTTTAATAGCAGCAACTAAATGGATGACCGTTATTTATGTCTTGTTTTGTTGGCAAGTACAGAAACTTTTCACATTGGCTGCACTAGTCATAGGATGGAAAAAGTAAATTATAGAATTAAGCTGCAATTATCCCTAGGACCCAAACATGTTATTATTAGTAGTAAATAGGAGCATTTTGTGGAAAGTCAGTTGTATAACCATATACTGGAAAAAAGAATAATACAACCAAAACAATAAAGAACTAAAGCATATAAAACAGAATGGGCTTGTTAGTAGTTTGAGACATCTGGAAGAATCCAGTTTCAATGTTCATTAATGGAAGCTAATTAGTTTATGCAGATTTTTTTGCCTTTGTCTTTATTTTGTTTATTTTGGAGCAATTGCTTCTATAGACTCTTTGCATTCAGTGAGTCCCTGAAATTTGCCTTTTAAGATTTTTAATGGATATAATCTTCCAGTTCTTATCATCTGTGGATAACTCTGCAAGTTCACAGCTGAATTGGCAGTCAGAAGCCTCTGACAGGGTCCCTTCAACATGGTTCCAGGGAAGACTTTCTCAGATTTTTTTCCACCCCCAGAATCATCGACTTTTAGGTCATATGGGAACTAGTCTCATGTAGCAGATGGGACAAGGTGGCGTACCTATTGAAAATAGTACAGAGTGTACTAGGTTAGTGTTTTTAAATATTTACATAGATTATAAAAATGTTGAACTTCAGCATTGATGGAGTGGTCACTCATGTCATGGTCCAGTTGGTAAGTGGATCACAGGTTGGCAAGTACTAAAGCCTATAAAAGAGAATGGGCCTGTTAGCAGTTTGAGATATCTGGAAAAGTCTTGTTTCGGTGTTCATTAGTGGAAGCTAATTAATTTATGTAGGTTTCTATAAACAAAATTCAGCAAAAAAGGGAGAATGAAATACTAATACATGCAATAGCATGGCAGTGTATACAGGCATTTTGATGAATGGAAATGTCAAACACTCAAAAAGTACCCAATATATGATGCTGTTTTTATAAAGTTGAAGAACTTATAGAACTAATGATTAAAGAAATCTTAACAGTGGTAGGACTCTAGATTGACGGGCCCTTTCAGAAATTATGAAATTGTTCTATTTTTCTTAAAGCAATGTGAATTACACAAGTGTAAGATTTTTAAAAAACCAGCAAAACTATAACTTAAGATCAGCGTGTAAATTATTCCTCATTAAAGAAAGAGAAAAAAATAAAATTTTAATTAAAGTTTTAAGTTATTGCTTGTCCAAAATTTTACTTAATTTTCTCTTCTAATTAAGGACTGTTTTACCTGTACATCTGATCCTAGGTTCAAGAGCGTTCCTCAGAACTCTGGGATATAATTTCTCTGTCTGCTAAGCATCTGGGGTTGTTAATGCAAAGCCTTCTGAGCATAATCAGTTGGTGCACTCTGTATGGAACCATCCAGAATTTTATTTTAATCTTTGATGTACTGAAATTTCAACATGAAATCTGTAACGTGTTATTTTCTCTTTTAGTCCTGAGTAGGTTCTTTCAATCTCAAGCTATTGCTCACGTATCAAAGATCTGCTGCTACTTCCACCTCTTCTTTCCTTTTCCTCCCTTTAAACTGTTTTTATCAATCCATTTGTTCTATTCTCATTTTCTGGTATGCCATTTAAATGAATATTCAAACTTGTCAATTTGTTATTCATTTCTCTTATCTTTTCCATCCATTCATTTTGAGCAGTGTTCTGAAAGTAAGTATACCTTCTGCTAGATCTTCTTTCTACTTATCTTTTTTTTCTCCAGTTGGGGTCTTACTCTGTCGTCAGGGTGCAGTGAATACAGTGGAATAATCACAGCTTACTGTAGCCTTGACGTCAAGAGATCCTTCTGCCTCAGCCTCTGATGTATCTGGGACTACAGGTGTGTGCCACCGTGCCAGGCTATTTTTTTAATAGTTTTTTTTTTTTTTGTAGAGATGAGGTCTCTCTAAGTTGCCCAGGCTGATCTTAGACTCCCAGACACAAGCAATTCTTCTGCCTCAGACTCCCAAAGTTCTGGGATTACTGGTGTGAGCCACCAACCTTGCCAGCTTTCTCATTATCTATCGACTGTGACCACTTTACTAATCAGTCTACTGAGATTTTTATTCAAAGTTTATTTACTTTTTAAAACCTCTAGTTAATTTTTAAAAATGCATGTGATAAATGATATCACAGTTATACTTATTTAAAATTTTTCTAATTTCTTTCTTCTATTTAGCAGGTATAAATTCATTTATAGGTTGAGTTTAATACTCCTCTTTTCTGGTTAATTCTTTGGTCATTCTGGTTTCCCTATCATCTTTGAGTTTGAGAGTCCTCTTCATACTTAAAAAATACTGTTGTATGCCTCTGGTATTTTTGGAGATGAGATGAAACATGTTCCAAATTGTGGCAATTACTTGTCATCTCTCAGTGAGGCCTTTCATGCTTTCAAGGTTCAGTAGTCCCTGTTACTTCTTCAACTGCCTTGTACTCTGGCAGTCCTCAAACTTGCAAAATGCTTAGCAAAAATCAAAATGGAGTCAAAGGTGAACCAACCAAGTAATGTATAAACTAACTCTGATTAAATAGTGTCCCTGAGTTAATTTTGCTTCAACTGTTGACTGTGGGCTGATTCTATTCCTCTTGCCTTTATTTTTTTTTAATTTTCTTTATTTTATTTTTTATTATAAAAATGTGAGGTACAGTTTAGGGTTAGATGTACAAACGTTGATTGTGCAGGTACCCTTGATGATGAGGTATGCCCCTCCCTCCCCTAGAAGTTTCCCTCAACTGCCAATCCCACCCCTCCGACAGTTTCCCACTATTGGTAATCGCTTTCTTATAATAGTATAATTGTTCAAGGTCCGCTTATGAGTGAGAACATATGGAACTCTGTTCTTTTTTTTTTTGAGTCGGAGTCTCACTCTGTCACTCAGACTGGAGTGCAGTGGCCACTGCCGACCACTGCAGCCTCAACCTGCTGGGCTTTGGCGATCCTTCCATCTCAGTCTTCCAAGTAGCTGGAACTACAGGCGCACGCTACCACGACCAGCTAATTTTTGATTTATTGTAGAGATGAGGTCTCGTAAAGTTGCCCAGGCGGGTCTCAAACCCATGGGCTCAGGCAATCCATTCACCTTGGCCTCCCAAAGTGCTGGGATTACAGGCTGAGCCACTGAGCCTGGCTGAAACTCTGTTCTTTGTTTCTGTGATAGATCACTGAGCATGATCAACTCTAAATCCATCCAAGTTGTTGTGAAGTCCGTATGTTTGTCCTTTGTGGCTGCATAATATTCCATTGTGTATATGTACCACATTTTTAAAAATCCAGTCCAGCTTTGAAGGGCAGCATGGTTGGTTTCATGTTTTTGTTGCAAAGATCTAAACGTAAAACCTCAAACTATAAGAATCTTAGAAAACACAGAAGACACCCTAATGGAAATTGGAACTGGCAACCAATTCCCATTTAGAACCCTAAATGATGCCCATATCTTGAAATAAGGTAGACGAGTGGGACCTCATCAAACTAACAAGCTTCTGCAAAGTCAAAGAAACCATCAAGAGAGCAAGGAGACAGCCCACAGAATGGGAAAAATATTTTCCAACTGTATATCTGACAAAGGCCTAACATCTAGGATCTACAAGGAACTCAAACGCACCGAAAGGAAAAAAACAAACAACGCCATTAAAAAGTTGGCAAAAGACATGCATAGACACTTCTCAAAAGAAGGTATATGGGCAGTCAACAGACACATGAAAAAGTGCTCAGCCTCACTCATCATCAGATAAGTGCAAATCAAAACTACATTGAGATACCACCTAACTCCAGTAAGAATGGCCATCATTGATAAAACACACAACAACAGATGCTGATGAGGATGTGGAGAGAAAGAAACACTACTCTTGCCTTTCTAACAGACCTTTTATTCGTGCGACAATCATTGTTTTGCTTCAGATCTTAGAGGACAGGCTTTCAATTTTTCACCACTCAGTATGATACTAGCTGAGGGTTTGTCATATATGACCTTTGTTGTTTTGAGGTATGTTCTTTTCATACCCAGTTGTTGAGTTGTTAATCATCAAGGAATGTTCAATTTTATAAAAATGCTTTTTCACTATCTATTGAAATGATTGTACAGTTTTTGTCCTTGACTCTGTTATTGTGATGTATCATGTTTATCAATTTGTGTATGTGGAACCATTTTTGTATCCCTAGGATGAATCCCATTTCATCTCAGTGAGTGATTTTTTCAATGTGTTGTTGAATTTGGTTTGCTAATATTTTGTTTAGGATTTTTTTCATGTATGCTCATCAGGAATATGATTGGCTTCTATTTTTCTTTTTCTTTTCTTTTCTTTCTTTCTTTTTTTTGGCTACATCTTTGTCTGTCTTCAGTATCCGGGCAATACTGTCCTCATAGAATAAGTTTGGAAATATTCACTCTTCCTCAATTTTTTGGAATAATTTGAGTAGGATTGGTATCAGTTTTATTGACATGTTTAGTAGAATTCAACAGTAAAGCCGTCAGGTTCTGGACTTTTCTATGATGAGAATCTTTTTATTACTGCTTCAATCTTGTTACTCAATATTTTTCTGTTAAGGATTTCTATGGTGGGGGAGTGAAGCAAGATGACCAACTAGCAGCAGCTGGCCAGCGCCTCTCTCATGGAAAGGAACCAAAAATAGGGAGCAAGTCTCTACATTAAAGGCAGGATGTAGAGGAGCTTACTCCCAGGACTACACAGGTAAGTGACTGGCCCCACAGGAGATAGGAAAGTATTACACACAGCCCACAGACAGTGACCTGGTTCTAGCGCTGAGAGGTGGTTTCCCAACTGGAGAAGCTGTGAGTGGAGTGAAGGAGAGAATGAGAAACCTTTTGGGCTCCAACTATCATTGTGGTGGTCAAGGGCAAACCTCTGTGACATACAGAGGCATGAAGCATGGCCCAAGTCCATATGAAATCCCTCAGGCCATTGACCCCTGCACAGATGAGTACCCACAGCCACTGCTGTAGGACAGGGAAGGAGATCCAAGGTTTCTCTGCTGAGGGACAGACCCTTACTGCTCAGCTCCTCTCTCCCTGCTCCATCCTCTCTTCAGTACTCCTGGACGAGGGAGGGAGCAACACAGTAGAGAAATAAAGTGTGTCCCCACCATGGCCACACAGATCCAATAAACAAGAGCATGGAGGAGACAGGATACCCTTCACTGTCTCACATTCTGGCTGATTTAACCAGGAACTAGTTGATCACTGGCTGCTGCCCTGCAGACCTGTCACCCCCAGTCTATTGAGGAGGGCATCTACCAGTAACTTAAAACAGGCAATACATCACTGAATGGGTTCCCACTATTGGGCAGGGTGTCTGTAGTGACAGAGCTAACCCTTCCCAGCATAGTCTCTGCTACCAAAATAGGTGCATGCAAGCAATCAGAAAGTTAGGGGTCTGTCACCCAGGCAGTGCAGTGGCACAATCACAGCTCACCACAGGCTCAACCTCCTGGATTCAGGTGATCCTCCCACCTCACCTCCTGAGTAGCTGGGACTACAGCTGTTCACCACCAAGCCCAGATAATTTGTTGATTTTTGTTTTGTAGAATCTTGCTATGTTGCCCAGGCTGTTCTTGAACTCCTGGGTTCAATTCCCGCCTTAGCCTCCCAAAGTGCTGGGCTTGCAAGTATGGACTCCTGTGCCCAGCCAATATTTTCTATTCCTGACAAAGGCCTTTAAAAAGAAAGCAAAATAGAAAGAGACAATTTCCATGTGCTGCTGTTCCCAACTTAGCTCTCGAAGAACTTTGGTGAGTGCCAGGTTGCAGATATGACTCACTTGGAGTGACGTGCCAAAAAGTTGGTGAACTGTGCTGGTGCTGAGCTGTGTAGATGGAAAATGTGCCCTTGAAGACAGTAAAGATGTCACTCTAAATATAAAAGACCTTCCAGGTCTAATTTCAAACAACTTAGGTGAATGTTAATGCTGGGTAATTCTTAGCCTTTATAGGTCTGTGTTTTCTCCCTGCTGACACTCAATATTTTAAGGTATTCTTTTTTTTTCTAATAAAATATTTCTGGTGTTCTCAAGCTGGTAGGTCTTATGAGGAAGTGTATTTTGGCATCCCAGGTATTAATACTTAATTAATCCCAGGTATTAATACATACTTAATTAATCCCAGGTATTAATACATATTGGACTTAATTTTTAATCCATATTCCAGAAACTATATAACTTGGGTCTAGCCTGCTAACCATTTTCTGTCTCTGTCACACAAGCAATCATTGTACCCTCCTAGTATTTAATAATAAAAATAATATCCAATATTTATTGAATCCTTAAGTTACTAATTCTTACAACAATCCTGTAAGGAGGATACCATTTTACAGCCGAAGAAGGATATGACATAAAGAATGACAACCAATATTTACAGCTTTTAGGAGGTAGACTTGGGAATTTCCACTGTACAATCTTACCACACAATCTTTATAATTATGATATGAATAGTAATGTCAAAATGTATCAATAAATGATCATAGAATAAAAATGCCACAGAAATATTTCCTTTGTTCACTATGTGCTGAGTGCATAGAAAAGGACCAGGCACATAGTAAACAATAAGATAATATTGTAGAGAATTGACACATCTATTTTTGTGCTTACAGCATGAAGAAAGGGCACTCTGAAAATTGAAATCAAGAGGAATGAGAATGTAGGCACCCTTTGATCCTGCCACTTCATGGCCCCAGAATTTTCCTCAAGAATATAAGTTTAAGAAAAGGAAGAGAGAGTCAGGCATATTGGCACTCACCTGTGGTTCCATCTACTTGGGAGACTGAGGCAGGAGGATCATTGGAGCTCAGGAGTCTGAGGTCAGTCAAGACAATATGGCAGCACCCTGTCACTAAAAAATTTTTTTTAGAAAGAAAGAGACAAAAAGTAGAAAGAAGAAAAGAATAATGAAAGGAGGTAAAGAAAACAAGAAAGAAGGAACAAATTAAAGTAAATTAACCTCAGCATTCACTAACAAGGAATGGCTAACTAAATTATATCAACTCAGTGTAATGAAATATTTTGTCACCATCGAAATGGTAAATTCATAAAAGTTCTAAAAATTTTATATGAAATAATATCACCAATGAATTTAGAGCGCATATTTATATTATAACTACAAAAGTAAAACAATATGCCCAAGTAGAGTGGGATAAAATTTTCATATATAATCTTAGGAAATAAGGCCTATTCTATTATTTCTCTTAACCAATAGTTCTCAAAGCAATATCCCTTGATCAGCAACATCAAGATCACCTGGAAACTTGTCAGAAATGTACATTCTGGGGCTCCACTAGATATCAATTCAATCATAGAATCTAGGAGTATTAAAACACAGATTGTTTTGGTTAGGCGATTCTGATGCAAGCTCAGGTTTAAGAACTACTACCCCAAATCAGTGGTTTTCAAACAGAGGCAATTTTTGCTTTGGGGGACTTTTCATTATCTGGAGACATTTTTGGTTGTCAAAACTTAGATAGAGAGTACTGTTGACATCTAAGGGGTAGAGGTCAGGCGTCAGGTTAACATCCTATGATACACAGGATAGCTCCTGCAACAAAGAATCATTCAGTTCAAAATGTCATTGTGCCAAGGCTGAGAAACTCTTCTCCAAACTGAACTTCTTCACTCTCTTGATTGGCCAAGAAATTAAACCTCAGTCATTTTTTTTAAGAATAATGGTGGTGGGGAGGTGTCCTTAATTCCATAGTCTAATCCTTGGTTTAAGTGGACTAGAAGGGAACAGGTTCTTAATCCAGGTGATCACTTTCATTTGAGAGCTTTATTTGATACCCAGTGCTGGTGGTAAGTTCTGTATCTCTTGAGGTGTTGTGATAGGAAACTGTCCTAGCTAACTTGTTCCAACTGACAAGAATATCTCTCCTATTTTTCCCCTCTAGCAATTAACTGTTTCATGAAACAACTGTCTGAAATTCATAGAGTCCAAGCATCCTGAAGGAATACTTTGGTTGGAATGTTTGTGTCTCCTCCCAAATTCATGTTGACACTTAATCCCCTATGTAACAGTCCTAAGAGGTAGGGACTTTAGGAGGCTTTTAAAATTCTGCTCTCGTGGATGGGATTAGTGCCTTATGAAGGATGCTGGAGAAAACTATCTAGTTTTTCATTCTTCTTTGGTCATATGAGGACACAGTGTTCTTCCTCTCGGGAGAATGCAGTAACAAAGGTTCATCTTGGAAATGTAGATTGGACCCCCACCAGACTCCAAGCCTGCTGACATCTTACTCTTGGACTTCCAGCCTCTCCAGAACCATGAGAAATAAATCCATCTTCTTTATAAATTGCCCAGTCGCAGAGATTTTGTCAAAACAGCTGAAGCAAACTAAGGCAAGGAATGTGCTCAAGTCAAGTAGAACAGAGGTGTTTACGTTGCGATCCTCTCTCCCTCAACTTCTGTCTTTTCTCAATAAATATACATTTCCTTGGGTCTGGGAACTTCCATGTCCCCCCTTTTTTATATGCCCACCTCATGCTTTCCCCATCATTAACCACTTAGGTTAAACACACACAGTCAAAACTGTATACAATCAAAAACAAACATCTTTGTATTGTTTGGGGGTTGTGGTGTTTGTAGGAAAGTCAACCTTAGAAGCAACATTGGATCATTTTCCCTGGAGTGGGAGTGGAGAGAGGATAGGATAACAGAAGTTGATCTTTATTTATTTTTTAAAAATAACCTTCTCTGCTGTATCATATATACTGTGTTTAACCTAATATCACATATATATATATTTGTATATAACATATGTATTATACCTATAAAGCGACAATCACAAAAGGGAATACTCTCCAAAGACTTAATGAGGAGAGTCTACTTGTTGGTCATGAAGGGAAAGGCTTTTATAGTATAAAAAATGTGTCATAGTGTCTAGAAAATATTATCTACACCCCTCAGGCACTCAGAATACTTGGCAAGTATCTCCCAGTTCATGCACTAGTATAACCAAATCCAAGCTCGTACTGCTTCCTACACAACAGCCCATACAGGGAGAGACAAGGTGTTGGGGCAAAGAAGGCAACTTTATTTCAAAGAGTCAGCAAACTGAGAGGATGGTGGACTAATATCCCAAAGATCCATCTTAAGTCAGACTCTTTTTATGGTTTTTTTTCCTTTTTCCTTCTTTCCTTCCTTCCTTCCTTCCTTCCTTCCTTCCTTCCTTCCTTCCTTCCTTCCTTCCTTCCTTCCTTCCTTCCTTCCTTTCTTTCTTTCTTTCTTTCTTTCTTTCTTTCTTTCTTTCTTTCTTTCTTTCTTTCTTTCTTTCTTTCTTTCTTTCTTTCTGTTGGAGTCTCACTCTGTTGCTCAGACTGGAGTGCAGTGGCACACTCCCGGCCACCACAGCCTCGACCTCCGGCGATCCTTCTGCCTCAGCCTTCCAAGTAGCTGGAACTACAGGCACATGCTACCATGCCCGGCTAATTTTTGATTTATTGTAGAGATGAGGTCTCGCCAAGTTGTCCAGGCGGGTCTCGAACCCGCGGGCTCAGGCAATCCACTCACCTTGGCCTCCCAGAGCGCTGGGATTACAGGCTGAGCCACCGAACCCGACTCTTTTTATGTTAAGGGCATGGAGACAAGGGGGAGTTGGGATCAAGGGGTCCCAGAAAACTGCACACTTCTATGTGCCACCAAGGGTCTGAGGAGCCCGGGAAATTTCCTTGTCCTTAGTCAGGTCACAACGTTCCCAAAGTCTTTAACATGACCTTGTTAATTGTGTGAACCCTCTCCTTATCACCTTGAGAATTAGTTTTAGGAAAGCGATTATTTTAATTTCTTCTGAGGTTGAACTATAAACAAAATTCCTCCTATAATTAGCAAAGCTATTCAGACACTTTAAAAAATATTTCAGTAGTTTTGGAGGGAACACATAGGTTTTGGTCAGCATTTTAAGATTACCCACAACTCCCACCTGTGCACATTGGACCCTATAGGTGATTTTTTTCACTCCTCCACTTCTTTGTGCCCTCTTCTTAGTCTCCAGTGTCCATTATACCATTCTCTATGAATAGACGCTTTTTAACTTAAAGGATGTTACTGTAGGGGTGGGAGGGGAGTGAGTCAAAGGCAAAATTAGGTCAGTGATACTAAGCATTCCACCACTGTTAACTAGGAGTTCTAGGAGAAATAATATTGAAGCTATATATATTTATTCATATATATATATATACACTTATATACTTATTATATATATATTCATTCAAGTCCCAGGGATCCTGGAAGTGTCGAGGGCTAAACAATGTGAGTCCAATGCAAGAGGACTTGGGCTTGGAGGAACTTATGAATACAGGAACCCCTCACACGGCTTCACCAGAGCCCAAACAGTGCTCACTTCTTTCCTGCTGATTACAATT
Organism: Carlito syrichta; assembly: GCF_000164805.1. Lineage (NCBI taxonomy): Eukaryota > Metazoa > Chordata > Mammalia > Primates > Tarsiidae > Carlito > Carlito syrichta. The sequence goes on along the minus strand of NW_007253735.1, from coordinate 117,846 downwards.
TAAAAAAACAAATTAGCATTCTTGTTTTGATTCAGTGATTCTTTTTTTTTCTCTTTTAATTTTTATTTTGAAATTGTGGGGTACAACTCAGGGCTAGGTATATAAATGTTCATTGTGCAGGTCCCTTTATTGATGAGGTGTGCTCCCCCCTTCCCCAGGAGGATATCGACTACTGTCAATCCCAGCTACCCACCCCCCACCCCTCTCCCTGCAGTTTCCCGCTACTTTCAATCCCTTTCCTATAGTAATACGGTAGTTGTTCAAGGTCCACGTATGAGTGAGAACATGTGATACTCAGCTCTTTGTTTCTGTGAGAGATCACTCAGTATTATAAACCCTAATTCCATCCACGTTGCTGCAGAGTTCATGATTTTGTTCTTCTTTATGGCTGCATAATATTCTCAATGATTCTAAATAGTAATATTTAAGAGTTAACTTTTTGTATTGATTTTGCTAATGCAGAATTTTTAAAATTTCGATAGCCTTGGGGGTACAAATAGTTTTATTCTCTCTTTTCATCCACCATCCAGTCCTCCAACCACATGCCCAGGCCCACCCAACACTGTCTTCCATTCAGGGCTGGCTTCACAGAGGCATGCAGTTCCACTGGTTCCAGTTTTCTTCCAGGATGATATGACACAGAGCATGACTCATTTTTTGCATAACTACGTTCTTCCTGTCTACGTGAGAATAGATGGGAAAGCCAAGTTTGTCCATTTTTTGGCACAGATAATAGACAACATAGGATACAAGGCCCTGGGACCGGTATTCAGGCAAGGTGCCTGCCATCCGTGTCTCTCCAGTCTGGTCCATCAGGCTCCAGGAAACAGGGTTTCCTTCTGGCCCCAGCAGACAAGTGTTGGGGAAGTTCTGGATACAACGCTCAATGAATTTCCGACTTCTCTCATTGCCGCCATGAAACCAAAATTTATTCACCAAGGCAGCATGGGAAGCATGGAGGCATGAGAGTTTAAACATCTCTTGGTTGCTATGGAGGGTCCAAGAAGAAAACAAAATCCATGAGTGTGAACGTTTATATTTGTTTTTACAAAACTCTATTGTCTTGAGAGACAGAGGAGACAGGAGAAACAATAAATGCAAAGTCTCCAAGTTATGAATGAGCTTGTGATGACAAAAAAGCAGAGTGAAGTTCAGTGTCATTGGAAGAAGGGAGCAGGATGGGAAAGGTCCCAGTGGTAGCTAGAGGCTTGATTTATTCCAGTTGAGAAGGGAAATGGTGGTGTTTTTTAAGCAGGAAAGAAACATTGTCTGAGTTACATTTTTTAAGAAGATTATGCTGTTTGGCAGAACACTGCAGGAAGGCCAAAGTGAAAGCAAGAAGAGAAGTTGGGAGGCTGCATCAGTAGGCAGAGGTGTGAATAGTAGAGAATGGCTTTTATCAAACTTACATGGGCTTGGGCTTGCAATTATCGGGTGAAAAAGTCTTCACATCCACCAGGGAAGGAGCAAGTTTTTTGGCTGTCTCTGGAGTCATATAGAGAATGCACTGTGTGTGTCTGACTTTGAAAGATTTAGTGGCTGCAAGATTTTGTATCACTTCATTCAGGCTGGACTGTGAACCTAGATAGGATTGTAAGGACAGACATAATGGTTTAGATTCATTCCAGAGAGAAACTTTCCAGCAGGGTATGAAGTATCTGGTGCTATGTCTCATAAAACTTTAATTCTGGGCTTGGTGTTGCCACAGTGTGACCTGGGTTACATAGTCAGAGTTTGTATACTTGTTTCCTCTTTCACCTAAGTGAAGACATGGCCAGGGATGGATTTGGCTATGGTCATGGTGTTTGTGGCAATATCCACACTGGAATCAAGTTTTCTGAACTACATAATCATATAGTTTTGATAATCAAAATGAATGAGTTTTTTTTAATGTTAGCATCTACTAAGCTATGTTTTTAGTGTGATAGATTGTTGCAATAATGACACACAATTTGCTCATATCTCCTGGTATCCCTTCTTGGGATAGCCCCCTCCTCCACTGCACCCAACCTTGGCTATGGGCCTTACTTTCACCAATAGAAAGAGCAGATTTAATGTAAGAAGATGTGTAAACATGCTTGCACCTGAGGCTTTTTCCCCACCCCACCCCCTTTTTTTATTTTGGTTACCTTAAGACCAACAACATTTTAAAAATCTGCTGAAGACATGTGCTTCTATAATGCTGTCACCACAGCTACCAGTTGGCACTGACATCCAGAACTGTCATTCAGACATGTGAATGAGGCCATGATAAGAGCAACCAGTCACAGTCCACCCATCAGCTGCAGTTTCATCAGTGAACCCAGATGAGACCAGCAGAAGAACTGCCTTGCAAAGCCCAGCCCAAATGGTTGATTCACAGAAGTATGAGGTTGGCTATGCAGCAAAAGTTAACTGACACATCAAATTAATATGGCAAGCTGCTGCTAGTCAAAACTTCATTTAATCTTTTCAGTGCCCTGTATAATAGATAATATTATCATCCTCATTTTTTATACATGAGGAACATGATCTCATTGAGGGTAAATCACTTGACTAGGATCACACAGCAAGTAATAGGCAGATGTCATCCTAGGGAGTCTGACTTCAGAGGGCATGCTTATCACCACGGCAGTTGTCCTTGGTCACCTGAGAGATGCTCTACCACAAAAAAAGTTACCATTCTTATTCCAGGAATAGATGGCCAGAGGGGAGGCTCTTTCCGGCATGCAGTCACCCTAAGGATTCAGTTGCAGCTGCAAAATATGTCATAAATCCTTATGACCAAGGAATTATATTGAGGTGCCCTTTACAGGTATAGTTCAAGCTGAGTAAAAAAATTGACAGTGGGCCAAGCATTTATAGAGTCTGAAGGAAGAAGGTATCAGTCATCTGAAGACTTACTTAGGACACAGAAATTAGTCAGCACCCATCCCGTTCCTCATACTTACTCTGAATCTGTAAACATTGTTTCCAGTTGATGACTTCTGGTGAGCCAAGGAATTCCTGACAGTTTTTGAGGTCTTTGGAGTAAATATGGTAAGTATTGGTATAATTATCAAGGTCATCTGTCATATCCTATTATCAGTGGGAAAAGGGAAATAAGCCACATCTTATGAATTTCATGCTATCCTTTAAAAAATTCATTATACCATACTATTTTCAAGTAATAAAATATTGATATTTTGTTGACACATTGCAATTATTTCTGAATCATTTAAATCATAAGATAAAATCAGAGATTCAAGTATTCAATCTATGAGGAAAAATTTCAGAACAATGCTATTCTCTATACAACACATTAAAATTTTAAACCAAATACACAATTATATAGAAAGCATTTTTCTATACCTCCATCATATTCAACAGGAAGAAGAGAAAAGCAATCAACAAAGGGAAACGTGTAATGCAAGAATAAATTTTACCATAGTTAGAATACTTACAGAACACACAAATTATAGACATTACAGAGCTAAATTTAATACAGATAACCCTAGATAAAAATCTCCACTCCTGAAACCAAAGAAGTTCAAAAGCCAATTAGAAATGTTTTCTTTTAAAAACGGTTAACAGATGGCAGTTTCAGAAAAAAAATAAGCAATTTATTCAGAAAGATCTCTGATTATTAAATAACAAATGCAATTTTTTTGGTAAAGGAGACAAAGGGAAATATTACCACAATTAGTGTAAAATCAGAAAACTTTTAAAAAGTTGGAAAATGCTGCACAAAAACATAGTAACAACTTAGCAATAATACCATTGACCTACTTTGTTGCTTAAGATCGCATTTAAGAGATATAATAATTATATTTCAGTTTTTAATTTTTTTATGTAAATTTATTTATTTTATATATTGTTTATTTTTTATTTTTAAGTTGAATAAAATTACATATATATCATGGACAACCTGTTGTATTGAAATACGTATACACTGCAAAATGTCTAAATTGAGATAATTTGCATATGCATTACCTCACATACGATGAACCTAGTGGACATTATGCTCAGTGAAATAAGTCAGACACAGACAGACAAATATTGCATGTCGTTTCTATGTAGAGTGTAAATAATTGAAGCAAAACTGAATTATGACTACAAAGGTCAGATTGGAATGAATGAGAAATCGGGGAGATGTTGATCAAAGGACAAAAAGTTTCAGTTAGGAGAAGTTCAAGATAAATATTGTACAGCATGGTGACTATTTTTGATAACAATATATGATATTCTTGAAAATTGTAAAGACAACAAATTTTAAGTGTTCTCACCACAAAATTATAAGTATATATAGTTAAATTTAATGATTTTAAGACCATTATATTAAAGGTATTGGACTAGTGGGTTTTTATGTTTCAAAATAAGCTTATGAATTTTTATCTTGATATGTATTCGATATTTAGTTTCATTAATTTTTAAGTCTTTTTCCAAAATGGATGTGGAAATTCTAGCATTATAATTTTGCTCTTTATAGTCACCCTAACTCATTGTCCTGTTTCACAGCTTTATATTTTTATAATTGCTATTTCTCTGATCAGAATACCCGTTTTCTATATAATTTATAGAAATATGTTTACCTGTGAAACCGAGTTCAGATGAAATCTCCACCAAGAAGCATTTTTAACTTTTTCTGGTAACATCTACCTCCAACTTCTATAGTTTAATCAGGTTTCTCTTGGGCTTTTCTGAATCTTGCACATCTTGTGTTCTTGTATAAATCACACTTAGTTGTAATTTACCTATTTGTCTACATTTTCCTCCAGACTATGAGCTTCGTGAGTACTAGGACTTGTTGACCAACACTGTGATTTAATTCCGTATGCCCTGGGTCCACCATATTGCCAAGTATGTTGTAGTCACATGGAAAATATAAACAGAGGAGAACATTCATCCACAACTGGCACCTTACCTGCTCCCGAGGGCGGACAACCACTGTATTGAAATCAGGCCACTTGTCCACCAGGGCTTTTAGCTTGAATGCATTTCCATGGTTCATGTGGAAAACAGTCCCATAAATCTGCAGGATCCCAAGAAAGTGAGAGGGTTCACTTATTAGGAAAGGATGCCTCAGTACCTTGTTTGATCAGAGCAGAATTACTTCTACAAAATCATGACATTCTATGGTGGAAAGGAGTTCAGAAAATCTAGGTCAAATAACCTCCCTGTACTCCATTATTTTAACCTCAGATGAGATGAGCTTTTTCTTCCCACCAAATAGACATCATACATGTATATAGTAAAATATTCAGAAAAACAAAATTAGTCATTTTAAGAATACTATTCTTTTTTGTAGGATTTAATATTACCTGTTACCAGACTTTTTATATTCATACACTGAGAGACATACAAGCTCACAAAAATAAAATAATTCATACTTGCTATTTTTCCCACTGAGCATATTGTAACCTATTTCTATGTTCATAAACATAAAATAATCAATTTTTAATCATCTGTAATGGCTAAGTAGAATTCCATTATGTAAATGCATCACAGTTCATTTATGCACTTGCCAACTGATTGCCATTTCAACTTTTCACTTAAATAATTCTTCATAGAATATGTTTTCACAGGAATCTTTGCATGATTACTCAATATTTTCTTAGAATATCCAGAAGAGTAGTTGCTAGTTCAACATTAATACATGTTTAAAATTATTTAACATATATTTCCATATTATTTTATGTAGTGGTTAAACGAATTACCAACAGAAGCTATAGCCAAGTACTCAAGATAATGAATTTGAGGTTCCTGAGCCTGGGTCCACTTCTGCCATTTTATGCAAGTTATTGAGAGAAAAGAGTGAAAGAGGGTGAGAAACAGTGAAAACAAACCCCATGGACAGTAAGTGTCCTTATGATTTGGGGATTGTGGAATGCAGGAGTGGATGTCAACTCAGACTTCATGAGAGTTGTGAACATGAAACCTCAGCAGATACCAGCATAGAAATATGCCAATGACCAAAGGTCAGAAAGGTGGGGTGCACCCTATGCTTTCCACCACAGATAGATGATGACCAAGGACTACATCAGTATCCTGTCATTCTGTTTTGGCCATGAGTGGGGGTTTAATATAGAAATTTAAGCCAGGCTCGGTGGCTCAGCCTGTAATCCTGCGCCTTTGGGAGGCTGAGGTGAGTGGATTGCCTGAGCCCGCAGGTTCGAGACCCGCCTGGGCAACTTGCTGATACCTCTACAATAAATCAAAAAATCAGCTGGGCGTGGTAGTGCATGCCTGTAATTCCAACTACTCGGAAGGCTGAGGTGGAAGGATCGCTGGAGCCCAGCAGGTCGAGGCTGCCATGACCGGGAGCGGCCACTGCACTCCAGTCTGGGCGACAGAGTGAGACTCCAACTCAAAAAAAAAAAAAAGAAATTTAGTAAAGCTTGGGCAAAATGTAGAGGCTGCTTTTTTACACATTTGTAACCTATCAAAATGTATTATCCATTGTAAAATCTGAAAATATATGGAAATTTTATTCTTTCTTATTGCCGTAGCCAAATTAATTAAAACTCTCTCCTTCTCTCGCTCTATTTTTTTTAAACTAAACTCAAAACACAGTGAACATAACACAGTGAGTAGCTGTTATCGGTTGAATCAACTGGAGTTAACAACTGCAATAGCATGTACTTAACATTTGTTGACATTGGAGACTCAAAAAGGGAGAGACCGAGAGAGGGTGAGAGAGAAAAAGGTTACCTATCAGGTACAATATGCACTAGTAGGGTGATGGGTACATTAAAAGCCTTAACTTCTGTAGCAGTATACAGTTCATCCATGTAACCAAAAACCAGTTGTACCCTGAAAACTACTGAAATAAAAGAAATATATTTAATATGTAATACTTAGAAGAATGGATGTACATGCTCTCAATGATGCCCAAGTTAAGTGTTGAGTAATAGTGAGTTCTAGTTTATAGAACTCTATTAATAGAACCTGGTATGCAAATATTCTAGAACTTCATTTGGGGGGGAGTATATATTTGTTAATATGCAGCTAAAGAATAGGAATGTCATTCCTTCACAAAAGTTGAGAAGCCACAATAGCCACATTATCTCACACAATTCCAAGAAAGGGTTTTTGGGAAACAAGAGGAGTTTTTCTCAAAATGTTTAGAGTCCACTTAACACAAGAAATAAAGAGAAATTTAAATCACAAAATTCTACATCACAGAGCATTGAAGAGAAACTTTTAGCCCGGGGATTCATTTGTTCAAATTTCTAGCCTTTTAAAATTAGTATTATTACTTACTTAATCTTGTTATAAAGATGTGGGGTGCTAGTCAGGATTAGGTATATAAGTAGTCTATGTGCAGGTGAAGTTTGGGCCTCCAACTGGTCCTTACTTCCCTTGATTTAGGACCAGGTACCCTTAGTGATGTTATGTGACCTCCCTCTCCTCTGGCAGTGTTCTGATACTGGCAATTAGCATGGATAATTTTAAAAAGGAGCCACTCATCATTAAAAATATCTTAGGCAAATGTTCATGGAGTATCTAAGTGATGTAACCTCCAAGAAGAATTCACTGACTCTCTTGAAGGTTGTCTGGATTTTAAGGTTTATCATTGAAGGCAGCCAAATATTAGGTAATATTAATTAATGATAGTGGGAGGTACCAGTGGGAGTGCTGCGACTCCCACTGGTACCTCCCACTATCATTAGTTAATATTACCTAATATTTAGATTAGGTGATTTGAAGCCATTTTTTTGTTATTAAAGAGCAGGCCCTACTGTTTCATTAATTTATTTCTAATGAATGAAAATAAAACCCTATGATCTACAAATAAAAGAATATTTTTCTTTTCTAATATTTTCTCTTTTATACTGAAAGAAATAACAAATCTGTTAGTGAATGAGAAAGTTGAATACACTTATCTTACCTAAAATGTATGCACTTAATAGGAATGTCTTATAAAACAATACAAACCTAGAAATGATTGCTCCCTAAATAGATACACACACAATTTTTACTTAGGCTCCTTATATGGAAAAATATGTGAAAATATGGAGTGAACCATATTAAAAGGACATAACATGGAATTAATATATCCGATGAGCAGCCATTTTTGCATTGCTTAGATCTGCCATGTTTCTGAAGCAGTTCACTTTAATTTATCCTCTAATCCACTAGCCAAGAACAGAACCAGTTTCTCAGAGGTAGCTATTGATAATTCCTTTGCAACTCCCCTCCCCACCTTGTTTTGTACTAGTTAGCTTTTCTATTTCAAGCATTTGCCTTCACCAATAAGGTCTAAGTTAACCTTAATCAATCCTTCGTGACCTTCATGAAACAGACAGACCCCATCACCATGGCAGCAATCATGTGACTAGCCACCCATCAGCCTGCTTTCCAACACCTGATGAGGGAGACCAGAGCATAAGTTGACAAGATCTTTGTGTTCTTGGCTTGTGTTCAAGGAACCAAGCCTATACTCCCTCATCTCGGAGCAGATGCGATGTGAGGGACAGACAAGCACTGCCACTGTAGCAGGCCTTGAGTACCCCAGGCTTGTAGGCAACGGTCTCACCTGGAAGCTCTGCATTCTAGCCAAAGGCAGGTGAGGGATGCAGCCTGCTATGTAAAACGTAGTGGGCCTTGAGTACCCCAAGCTTGTAGGCCAGGTCTCGCTTGGAAGCTCTGCATCCTAGCCAAAGGCAGGCTGTGAGAAACGCAGCCTGCTACACGAAGCAGTGTCTCAGGTGTCCACACATCTGGTTACACATAGTACAGATAAAGTATTAGCTACAATAAAGTCCTATGTACAAAAAGATAAACGCAGAACAATTTGCCTTCCAATAGCAACATAATTCCACTGTGGTTCGCTCATCTCCCCTAACCTTGATTTGTCACTTTATAATAAAGCAAAGCGACATGATGTCAATCACACCTGGCCCGGATGCCTGGCCCAGATGCTAATGCTGCTTGTTTTTACAATTGTCCCTTGTACAGTTTTGCCTTAGTTTTGCCCTATATAAGAGGCATGCTAAATAATAAACTTGCTCTCACCTATTGAGGAGAGAGACCTCCCAATCCCGCTGTCTCTTGTCTTTCTTTCTCATTCCCTCCCCCCACCTCAGGCCCTGCTCTGTGGATGCTGGACCTCCACAATCTGACATCAGTACCTGCACTTAACTGCCCCTTCATGATGACATGGAGCAGACTACCATCCAGCCACCTTATCCACCTGTCCCCATCAAAGGGGTATGTTTAAAAACATTTGACTTTAAACAACAGTCGCCATTGCTTTACTAACTCTGGTGTGACAATGTGCTCTTTGAGCTATGGACACCGCCATGTTTTCCTAAGCTTTGGCCCCCCTCGCCTACTTTGGAAAGGTGATTCTCTCTCTCTCTCTCTCTCTAATTTACTTTCTAAATAAGCTATATTTCCAATCTAACTTCTGTGCAATTCTTTGCTTCTTTCCCATGGCATGAGATTATACAACCCCACCCCAGTGGGTCTGACCTAACATTTGGAAGCCCAGCTGGAATATATATTAACTGAACACATATCTTCTTGGTTGCTAAAAACTATAAGCAAGGATCTGAATCTATAACTGGAACTGACTTTACATAGTTCTGGATATAGGCATCTATATGCATATATTTTATTCAATTCTGAGATTTCTAATTATTTGTACTAGGTTAAGGGAGATATTGGGAGTCAGTCCCAAAATAACCTGATATGCATTAAGTTCAGAGCTACTGGGAAATTTGTCAACATTGAAATTGATCTGTTGCTAATTTCAAAGACGACTCGTGGTGGTTAATCTCTTACCTGGCAAGTAAACGAATTAGAATGAATAGAGTAAACATTAATATGCAATGGCAACCAATTTTGGAAAACTCTGGGCAAATTCCAAGTGTTATTGTGAAATACTTGGAAGAGCAGGGAAATGATGTTTTGAGTCAGCATAGACCAAAAGGCAGTGCAGTGTTTGGACTCAGACATGCCTATGTTCATATCATAGCATTGTAACTCACTATTTGTCAGATATCATGCAAATAGCCTGAATCTCCATTTTCTCATTATTGTCATGGCTATGGCAGCAAATATCTTTTAGAGAGGTAATGCAAATTAAATAAGAGAAAGCATGAAATAATGCCTGGCTCAAAGGAGATCTGTAAATGTTCATCTTTCCCTCGTCTTTCACAGCAAGTTTTCTTTTTTACTCCCCTCAGAATTTTCCATTGTTACCTTTAAGGCCGAAGGGAGGTTTTTCCTCAAGGATGTTTCCAGCATCTGCAGCATCTGCACACCTTGCAGTTGTAACATCGTGGAGTCTACCTTAGCCTAGAGAGACAGCTAAGGAGTGAGAACAGCTGGAAGAGATTCCAAAGCATGAGTATCAAGTTACTATTAGCTGTATTAATGGTCAGTTTTTCCTTCAGTGACTATTCACTTAAGTCCTCATCTACTCTAAGAAAAGATGAGACTGGTAGAAAGCACAGGAATAGTCTTCCGAAATTTTCACTTACTCTTCACAGAGTTCTAGCCATTAGTTTCACTGTAGCTTAACAAACACATTTTAAGGTATATATAATATCTTTTGAATTTTAGTTGCTACCAGTGACTCTTCTGATCTTCACCAGTAACAAGCCGTGGATCTTGGAAAAGTTAATCTCCCCATGACTTGATTTCCTCCAAGGTGGATGGAATAATAGAGCTAACTCACAGAATTTTTGTGAGGATTAAATGGGGGAAACACATGCAATGTGCTTAGTAGAACATTGACCATATAGTAAACACAAAACATTTTGTCATTTATTTGATTACTGCTACTGCGATTCCTCTTCTTCTCACCTCCTCACTTTTTTTTCTCCTCAGTATCCCCAATTGAGCTGAAGTGCTATATATTGCATGATATTTTGATGCAGCCATTTTAATGTAGGGCATTCTGAATGGTCTAAATACAAACAATGAGCTTTTAAAAAATTATTATTACCAAGTCATTCAAAGCTGATGCTCTCATCCTATCACTGAATCTGGCACTGTTTTTGAGTGTGATTCCATTTCTAAGCCTTGTTGTTGAATTTATTATGCATATTATAGAAATTACCACATAATATAAAAACAGCATCGTTACATTTCAACTCACTGCATCAAACTGGGATTACCTAAGTACTCCATAACATCTCATATACATGAAAACAGAAGAAAATAAGCTGTGTCACCATGTTCTGTTTTGGATCAGTGATATTAGGAAGAGCGCAAAGTAACTTCTAAGTGAAGGCACTGAGAAAGTGCTCTAAGAGGTCTGTTGCATTAAAACAGGCCCTGTTTGAGATCCACACTCCAGACCACAACAGTCGCCATTGCTTTACTAACTCTGGTGTGACAATGTGCTCTTTGAGCTATGGACACTGCCATGTTTTCCTAAGCTTTGGCCCCCCTCGCCTACTTTGGAAAGGTGATTCTCTCTCTCTCTCTAATTTACTTTCTAAAAGAAAACACAGTTAAATGAAAAATAAATTGACAAAGGTAGTAGTGGTAGTATACTTGGAATCTTTAAAGTAAAATTTGTGTTCTTTTGCAGAAACCTGGATGGAATTAGAGTCTATAATACTGAGTGATATTTCACAGAAACAGAGAACTGAGTATCACATGTTCTCACTCATAAGTGAACCATGAACAACTACCGTAATACTATAAGAAAAGGATCGACAGTAGTGGGAAACTGCGGAAGGGGCAGCAGGCAGGGAGGTGGGAATGACAGTAGTCGAAATCTGCCTAGGGAGGGGAGGCACACCTCATCTACAAGGGTATCTGCACGATGATATTTGTGTACCTAACCCTGAATTGTATCTTACAATTTTAAAATGAAAAAATTTAAAAGTTAGAAAAAGTTTGTGTTCTATGTGATTTAAACAAACAATAAATCTGCTCTGTGTTCTTGTTCTTATTTATCTCCTTATTCTCTCTGATCTTTAGTGCATCAACCTTCTTATCAGTAGTGCAAGAAAAAAACTGCTTACCTTACAAGGTGACCCTTAAATTAAATACTGTAACATTTCCAGTGTCTCCACACAATTAATATTCCATTCACTCACCTACTTCCAGGATGTGCCCAAACCCCTCCTCACTTATTTATGGGTTCAGAGCAGAAACTTCTATGGATTTTCCATGGTACTTGACCAATGGCCCTTTACAGAGTAGGTGCCAGAAGATATATATTTCTTAAGTTGAAGTTACTCCTCTTCCTTGAGCATTTTGCCTGAATATTCTGAGCATAATGTAATATGGGCATTCTGATTTCACTCACTTAAGTGGGAAGAGTGTCACAAAGCAATGGTTTTATTTTTTTAAAAAAGAAATTGTATCGTGTATATTTAAAGTCTACAACATGATGTGATGGGATACATAGATTGTAAAAGGCTTACCACAAAGAAGAAAATTAACATATCCATCATCTCACATAGTTACTTTTATTTTTGTGGCAAGAACAGCTAAATGACTCATTTAATATAAATAACATAGACCATACAATTTTATTACCTATAGTTCTCATGTTATACACTGGATCTGTAAACTTTTTTGCCTTACGTGTCTATGACTTTGAGATAAATCCTCACCTGAAAAGCTGTCTCCACACCAGTCTCTGCCGATGTTCCTAGAACAGCTGATGAACAGCAGAAGATGATATTTTCCCTGAAGTAGTCAGGTCAGCAGGGCTTGAAGAATGAGTTTTGGTATGTCTCCCCTAGAAATTTCTGAGCTGACGCTTGTAATGTGGACCTTGTACTATGCTGGCAAAAATATTCGGTGTCTGCTCTAGTAGAATGCAATCCTTTTCTTCATGCTCTGAGTTGGCTCTGCAAGGTTGCGTGGTTAGCAGTATGTCCTCTGTGTTTCTCATTCCAAACACCACAGTGTTCTTTGCTCCCGTGTGACCTGCCATTAACGGGCAAGCCAAAGCTATGTGAAATCAACAGGCCAGATACTGAACATTGGCCAGATACTCTTCCCCTCCTTTCCATTTTCGAGTACTGTGATAGAAGCAAGTTGTGGGGGAAAATATGGATGAAGTCTGAAGTGCAGAATCTTTTTCTTCTTCTGTATACACAGAAGAACAAATTGCTTGCATGTAGTGACTAAAACCGTTAGACTCTCCCTTTGTTAGGACAAGCTGTGTCCTCTCCTCTACCCATTTTGAGGTTGCAATTAAACATTCCCAAAATGATTCAATGTGACAATTTCTTAGTCTCATTTTTACACCGAAGAAACAGGCTCAGCATGGCTGAATTAGACAAGCATTAATCCTACGTTCTCACTACTTCATAATACACTTGCTGTATTATCCTCCAGAAGGAAAGGAAGGCCCATAGGAAAGTAATTTTGAGTCTCAGTTCCACTGTATAAAACAACAAAGAAAGGGAGTTTGATGCTTTCCAGGTCTTTGTCCTCCTCACATCGTTCCCAGGTTAGTCTGTGGTTTCACTGTGGAAGAGAGACGCTAATTGGAGAAGCAGGGACAGAAGAGGCAAGTGCTCATACAGAGAACACAATGCTTTTGTGTTTCCTCATTCCATGGACCAGCATGGCACAAGTTTGCACATATTTTTTTCTTTTAATTATTTTATTTTTAAGATGGGGTACAATTCAGGGTTAGGTATACAAATGCTCATTATGCAGGTACTCTTGTTCATGAGATGTGCCCTCCCTCCCCCACCAGATTCCCACTACTGCCAATCCCACTTTCTCCCCTCCCCCCGGCAGTTTCCCGCTACTGCCAATCCTTTTCTTATAGTATTATGATAATTGTTCAAGGTCCACTTATGAGTGAGAACAAGTGATACTCAGTTCTTTGCTTCTGTGAAAGGTCACTCAGTATTATAGACTCTAAGTCCATCCAAGTTGCCGTGAAGTTCATGACTTTGTGCTTTATGACTGCATAATATTCCATCATGTATATGTACCACATTTTTTAAAATCCATTCCTCTTCCCATGGGCAGGATGGTTGGTTTTTGAATTTCCTGGTCCATTGACTAGAGAGGGCAGTGTTTCTTGAGGAGTTCTTTGTCTGTGATGATTGGTGTGTCTGATTTCTCTGCTTTTCTAACACCTAAGTGTGAGATATTTGAAGCAAGAAGAAAACCCAAGGAACTCACTGTTGTGCTGTTCCTTGGGTCCAAAAACTCCTAATGGTCTGCCTTTTTCTTTCCACATTTCAAACTTATTTTTGATCTATCAATCAATCAATCAATAGATATAAACTATCCAGGGTTCTTAGTTTTACTTAGGAGGGGGAACAGGTAAAATGGCACCACAATTATTTTTTATATTTCTTTTTTTAATGGATGGTTGATGTTTTCAACTTTTCAGTGTAAGACATGATTCATCAAGTAATATATTTTTAGAACTATAAATTGAACTATCATTCAACTCAGCAATACCCTTCCTGGGAATATACCTATAGCAACATAAATCACTCTACCAAAATGACACCCGCATGCATATGTTTATTGCAGCACTATTCACAATAGCGAAAATATGGAACTAACCCAGATGCCCATCAAAAGTGGATTGGATAAAGAAATTTGGTACATATACATGACAGAATACTATACAGCCATAAAGAAGAACAAAATCATGCCCTTTGTAGCAACATGGATGCAGTTGGAGACCATCACTCTAAGTGAACTATCAAAAAACCCAAAAAGGCAAAAACTCCAGAAAACCCCTCCCAAAAAAACCCTAAGAAACTGAATACTGCATATTCTCCCTCACATTAGGCACTAAACATTAAGGACATGGACACAAAAGTGGGAACATCAGACACTGGTATTGCTAATGGGAGGAGGGAGAAAAAGAGGATAAGGGGCATACAACTACCCACTGGGTACCATGTCCACTATTAGCAGGGAAGAGAGCTTGCTAGAATCCCAAAACTCACCTTCATGCAACCTATTTAGGCACTTCTCAAAAGGAAATATACAGGGAGTCAACAGACACATGAAAAAGTGCTCAGCCTCACTCATCATCAGAGAAATGCAAATCAAAACCACACTGAGATACCACCTAACCTCAGTAAGAATGGCCATCATTAATAAAACAAACAACAGCAGATGTTGGCAAGAAGGTGGAAAAAAAGGAATCTTTCTACACTGCTGGTGAGAAAGTAAACTAAAGCATCCTCTTTGGAAGACAATGTGGTGATTTCTGAAAGAAATAGAAATGGACCTTCCATATGACCCAGCAATCCCCCGTTTGGGAATATACCCGGAGAAACTCAAGTAATTCTACTAAAAAGATACCTGCACGTGCATATTTGTTGCAACTCTATTCACAATAGCAAAATCATGGAACCAACTATTCTGCCCATCGAAGCTGGTCTGGATCAAAAAAAATGTGGTACATATACACAATGGAATATAATGCAGCCATAAAGAAGAACAAACATATGGACTTCGCAGTAACCTGGATGGATCTAGAGTCTATCATACTCAGTGATCTATCACAGAAACAAAGAACAGAGTACTGTATGTTCTCACTCATAAGCAGACCTTGAACAATTATCATAATACTATAAGAAAGGGATTGGCATTAGTGGGAAACTGCCAGGGGAGGGAGTGTGGGATTGGCAGTTGAGGGAAACTGCCAGGGGAGGGAGGGACACATCTCATCAACAAGGGTACCTGCATAATGAAATTTGTATACCTAATCCTGAATTGTACCCCACATCTTTAAAATAAAGAAAATAAAAATTAAAAATAGCAAATCCTCACAAGTACCCCAGAACTCCAAAATATAAAAAATCATTTGATATAAATATGTTAATAAAATCTTTGAAAATGTGCTTGTATTTACTGAGGCATAGTTTTTAGAAAGGAGATTGCTGGGTCAAAAGTCATTAACATGTTTAATAATTTTTATGTATGTTTTAAAATTATTCTCTGGTAAAGTTACATGATCTCCCACCAACATGTGGAGGCCACAGTCATTAAAACACAGAGACAATTGTCTCTTTAACATAAAAATAAAGCCTCATGATTCATGTATAGAAAAGATCCCACTTTTCTATTTCCCAGAATGAAAGGAAGTACACCAATGGTTGAGAATGAGGGACATGAATACACTTAATTCATCCTAACATGATGTCAAGTCATTCTAAAGTATCAGTGCCAATTAAGTGGAGCGGTTGTGCCCATGATTCATCTCACTATGGATGTATGGTCTTATCTGTAATAATAATAACATTCACACAGTTTGTGTGCCGGGCACACAATTAATTACCTGTTCAACGTAGAATTCTCTCATCCACCCAAGAAATAGGAGTTTTCATTATCCCCATTTTTGTCTGAAGAACTGAAGCACATAGAGGTTGAACAATGCGCCAATGCCAATGTCAGTCAAAGGGGTGGGCATCACACCACAAAGCCGTTAACCTGACTCTTGAGATAGGATTAGAATATGGGTTCTAAACAAATATAAATAATAAAAATACATTGCTTGACCAGCAAAGGGTTTTAAAAGAAAAAATTATAATATTGGTTGTCTAATGTGCAGGGCGTTGCACAAAGTGGGTGAGCATAATTGGTTAGCACATGGCTTCAGGTGTTAAGTTGAAAATCCTGGCTCTGCTTCTGTGCACCTCAGTTTCTTCATCTATAAAATAGGATTAGCTTTGAACTTACCTCCACATGTTGGTGTAAGAATTGAGATATTTTATGCAACGCACTCAGTTTCTGATGCATAGCAACTGCTCAAGAAATGTTATGAGTTCATTTTATTAATTTATTTTACTTAATACAACACACTTGAACATTCAGAAACTCAACACCTAGAACCTGCTCACATCATCAAATGAGTCTGTCAAAACCAGGCCCTCTCACAAGATTTCTTAAGGGATTTTTTTCTTTTGCAAAGGCAATGAAAAATTCTTATGAAGTTTTTAATTTGACGAGATCTGACTTACAATGATATTAAGAAAGGATATCCTCAGGTTTCAGAGAAGAAACTGAGATTACAAATATTAATTTTCGTTAATTGATAATGTAATATTTTTTACAATATATTATATTATAAAACAAGAACAAGGATTTCTGGGAAGATGCAGTGTGGCCATCAGATTGCACAAGTCCCTGTGTGTGTGAGTGATTGCATGGACAATTCTGCATGTATTTCTGTTTGTAAGTGGGAGTGTGAGAGGCTGAGAGGAGACTCGAGAGGAAATGGCCAGGGGCCCCTGGTGAAACCACTGGTACCGCAGCTGCTCTACTTGGACCCTAGCACTTCCCAGAGTGCAGAAGCTTCATGCCATTTTCTAAAATCAGCAGAGTTTTTCCTGGGAAGAACTGCTGGAACAATTGCTAGCCCCTCCACAACACTGCTGGATTGAACACTGGCAGCAAGGGAGGAAGTGCAGTGAGGTAGCCTGAGGCAGAGCTCCGAGGAAGCAGCAGGGAGAGGCCACCCAGAGCCTGGACTGGGCTCCAGAGCCTTGCTACTGTGTCCCAAGATCTGGAGACTGGTAACTGCCAGGGAGGGAGCTATTGGACACATTTATGGCAGGAGCAGCTGCTGGCAGAGAAACTGAGCAGACTCTCTAATATCTGGGCAGAGAAGTGCTCCAGGGGAGCCTCTGTGGAGCAGAGAACTGTGTCTTGAGACTGGGTGCTAATCTCTGCATTGGATTGAGGCTGCTCTTTGCAACCTCAGAGAACATTGTCTCTAGTGCATATGTCCTGGTGGGTAACAACAGATACAGAACCCCAGATGCACCACTATCTTCCCTGAGCCAGCTGCTGGACAATAGAAACAGACAGTGGAACTGACTGAGAAAGAAGCTGGTGAGTGCCTAGCTGACTCCTCCCACCACTAGCAACAAGTGAAAGAGATCGAGGGGGTAGGGCAGAGAAAGGAGACCCCATTTTCCCACAGTGAACTGGATGCCCTGGGAGTTGTGACCATGCTGGGACAGGAAGGAATGGGGTGATATCCTGAGAGACTCTGTGTCAAATTATTTCAACCCCTTTTCCTCACATGGGCATGTTCTAGCTAACCAATTGCAGGTAGCAAGGGGTGAAGATTCTAACATCTTAAGTTCCAACAGCAAAGATGGAACATGCAATAACAGATCTGTAACCACAGAATGCATCACAAGAGGGACCTCCCCCAAAGAGACATACTAAAGCTGAGAATTCTTAATCAATAGTTTTTTTTTTGTGAGGGGGGGATTGGTTTGTTTGTTTGTTTGATTATCTTGTTTGAATGATTTGTTTGCAGGTTGTTTTTCTCTTTTCTTTCCTCCTTATATTTCACTCTCTTTGTTTGTGCTCTGTTTTTAATTTCTTTTTCCCCTTTCTTCTTTTTCTTTCTCTTTCTTTCCCTTTTTTTCTCTCCTTCTCTTTCGTTTCTTTCTTGTACCCTGTCTTGGACTCAGAGGCTATGCAAGTATACCCACTGTAAGGTCATATTATGCAGTTGGAGAGCAAGTCCCAGCTGGCAAATATACAAGTTAGCAAACATTATGTCCTGCCAATAGGTTCTGAATCCTTGCAGCCCATCCCTATCCCCTAGTAGATGCTCAAAATTGTAAAGAGACAGCACAACACCCCAATCCCAGTTCTACTTCATAACTGAAAAACCCAAAGCCCCAGCTCAAGGAAAGACAAAAGGTAGGGCAAATTTCAGAAGTGACTGCTTCTCCATTTTTCACCGAGCAATGGAATTAAAGAGAAAAATAAGAGAACTTCTACAAATGAAGAAAAACCAATGAAGAACTGCTGGTAACCACCAGAGCCCAAGCAAAGTATCAGTGCTAGAAAAGCAACTACTTGGGCACAGACAATGACAATCTCCAAGAACAACAATACCTAGAAGGTACTTATGGAGATCAGATACTTGTTGGATATAATGAATAAAAAATCAAAACAATGCAGGGGCTAAAACTAAATGAAATTGCAACAGAGCTAGACAAACTCAAGAAAGCATACTTAGAAATAATAGAAATAAGTAACTCCATCCAAGAAATAAGTAACAAACTGACAGGCATGGGAAGCAGAATTGACCAAGCAGAAGAATCTCAGAGCTGGAGGACTAAAATGTGGAATTAACCCAATCTATTAAAAATACAGGAAAAAAGCACAAGAAGAAATGCTCCAAGAGATGGCGATTTTATCAAGAAACCAAACCTACTGAAATAGAAAGAAAAACAGAAAATACCCTGGAACAAACATTCAAGAAAACTTTCTTCATCTGACCAGAGAGATGACTATCCAAGCACAAGAGATCAGAGAACCCCTGCAAGACATCTTATGAGAAGACTAACTCCTATACGCAGAGTAATTTGCCTACACAAAGTAGATATAAAACAAAAAATCTTAAAGGCAGCAAGGGAAAAAGGTCAGACTACCTACCCAGTGGGGAGGGGGGGAGATCAATCAGATTTACTTCAAACTTATCTGCAGAAACACTACAGGCCAGAAGGAATTTGACCCCAATCTTTAATGTTCTCAAAGATAAACAATTTCAACCAATAATTTCTTACCCAATCAAGGTAAGCTTTATCGGTGACAGAGAATTAAAATCCTTCCCAGACATTCAAGGGAATATGCTGCTTCCAGACCAGCTCTACAGGAGACACTTAAAAAGGTGCATGCACAGAAGAAAAAAGAAACAAAAGAAGACCATATACTTCACAAACACAGAAGCAGCAGAACATATAGCACACTAGCTAAAATGAAAATACACATATATGAACACAAAAGCTAAATGAAAACAAAACAGCCTTATAAGAGCAAGATGACAGGGACAAACCCTCACATTTCAATAATCAATATGAATGTGAATGGATTAAATGCATTACCGAAAAGACAAGGATAGCAAACCTGATCAAAACACATAAGCCAGTAATTTTCTGCCTCTAGAAAACTCATCTCACCACAAAGGATGCCCACAGACTCAAAGCTAGAGGATGGAAAACAAATTTCCAAATGAATGGATCACAAAGGAAGACAGGAGTCATGATCTTGATATCAGACAAAAGAACCTTTAAGCTATCAAAAATTTAAAAAATATACAAAAGGACACTACATAATGATAAAAGGTTCAATTCATCAACAAGGAATATCCATCCTAAACATATATACACCCAAAGCAGGAGCATCAGCTTTTATAAAGCAACTACCAAGTAAACTAAAAAATATATTTACCCTAACACTATCATAACTGGGGACTTAAATACCCCACTAACAACCCTAGATAGATCATCAAGGCAAAAAAATCAACAAAGAGATCTGGAATCTCAACTTAACACTTGACTAAATGGACTTAATAGATACCTACAGAATACTCCATCCAACAATCACAGAATATACATTCTACTCATCACCACACAGAACATACTCCAAGATCAACCACATTCTTGGCCATAAATCAAGTGTAAACAAAGTTCTCAAGATCAAAATACTGCCATGTAACTTCTCAGATCACAGTGGAATAAAGATAAATATCACCACCAACAAAATTCCCCCCCAAACTACAAAGACATTGACACTAAACAACATGATGTGGAACAACTCCTGGGTCAACACAGAAATCAAAACAGAAATTAAAAGATTCCTGGAAACAAATGAAAACAGTTTGGTAAGAAATTTCTTACCAAAACCTCTGGGATACCATGAAAACAGTACCAAGTGGGGAATATATATCTCAATGATCATACATCAAGAAAATAGAAAGAGAATAATTTAACAGCCTAAAAAATCACCTAGGGTAACTGGAAAGACAGGACCACCAAAACCCTAACTTCACCAGAAGAATCTAGATCACCAAAGTAAAAGTCCAAATACAAGACATAGAAGACAAAAATATTATAGAAAAAAACAACAACAAACAAAAAAGCTGGTTCTTTGAAAGTATAAACAAGATTGATGGACCACTAGTCAGAATGACCAAGAAAAAGACAGAAAAAGCCCAAACAAATACAGTCAGAAATGCAAAAGATCAAGTCACAACTGACCTGAAGAAACACAAAAGATTGTCAGTTATGGCCAGGCTTGGTGGCTCAGCCTGTAATCCCAGCACTTTGGGAGGCCAAGGCGAGTGGATTGCCTGAGCCCGCGGGTTCGAGACCTGCCTGGGCAACTTGGAGAGACCTTGTCTCTACAATAAATCAAAAACTAGCCGGGTGTGGTAGCGCGTGCCTGTAGTTCCAGTTACCTGGAAGGCTGAGGCGGAAGGATAACCGGAGCCCAGCAGGTTGAGGTTGCGGTGGCTGGGAGCGTGCCACTGCACTCGAGTCTGGGCGACAGAGTGAAACTCCAACTCAAAAAAAAAAAAGATTGTCAGTGATTACTATGCACACCTGTATGGAAACAAACTCAATAACTTAAATGAAACCGAGTACATTCTGACATCACACAACCTCCCAAGGTTGAAAGAAGAAGAAATTGATATCCTAAATAGACCAATAACATCCCAGGAAATTGACTCTGTCATAAGAAGACTACCTACAAAAAAAAAAAAAAAAAAGGGCCTGAACCAGACAGATTTCCAGTGGAATTCTACAAAACATACAAGAAAGAGCTGATACTAATCCTATTGAAAGTATTTTAGGCAATCAAGAAAGATGGAACTCTCCCTAAGTCATTTTATGAAGTGAAATCACACTGATACCCAAACTGTGTAAAGATTCAACAGAGAAAGAACTACAGGCCAATATCCCTGGTGAACATAGATGCAAAAATACTCAACAGGATTCTACCAAATCGGATCAAATAACACATCTCAAAAATCATCCATCATGACCAAGTAGGCTTCATCTGCAAGACCATAAAGGTAATTAAATACATCAACAGATGCATAAACGAGAACCACGTGATTATATCATTAGATGCAGAAAAAGCTTTTGGATAGCATACAACATCCCTTCTTGATATAAACACTTGAACACCTAGGCATTGAGGGAACATACCTCAAAATAGAAAGTGCCATATATAAAAAACCTACAACCAACATATTGCTAAATGAACAGAAATGGAAAACATTTACCCTAAAAGCCAGAACAAGACAAGGTTGCCCACACTCATCCCTCCTACTCAATATAGTGTTGAAAATGCTAACTAGAGCAATCAGACAAGAGAAGGAAATCAAGGGTATCCAAATAGAAAAATAGGAAGTGACATTATCTCTCTTTGCTGATGATATGATCCTATACCTTGAAAATCCAAGAGAATCTGTCAAAAACCTCCTTGCACTGAAAAAGGACTTTGGCAAAGTTTCAGGGTACAAAATAAATGTGCGAAAGACAGTCACATTCTTAGACACCAACAACAAACCGGCGGAGAACCAAATAACAGACACAATTCCATTCACAATAGCCACAACAAAAATGAAATACTTCAGCAACTTCCTAATCAGATATGTGAAAGATCTTTACAATGAAAACTACAAAACACTACTCAAAGAAATCAAATATTACACAAACAAATGGAAAAATATTCCATACTCATGGATTGGAAGAATTAACATTGTTAAGATGTGCATCCTTCCAAAGGCAGTCTATCGATTCAATGCAACGTTCAATAAATTACTAACATTATTCTTCTCAGACCTGGAAACAACATTACAGGAACATATGTTTCCATATGTTTTCATATTGTAACATAAATGACCACGAATAGCCAAACCATCCTTAGCAAAAGAAACAAAGTGGGAGATCACACGTCCAGGCTTTAAATACTACTATAAGGTTACAATAATCAAAACAGCCTGTTATTGGTACAAGAATAGGCATGTGGACCAATAAAACAGGATAGAGATTCCAGAAGCAAAACCTCCATTTATCAACCAATTCATCTTTGACAAAGGCTTTGGATATTTCAGATTTTATGTTCTTATTTTATTCAAGAATTATTTAAGGGCTTGTTGTTTAATTTCTATGTCTTTGCATGTATTTTCTGATCTTGTTTCTATTATTAATTTCTAGTGTCAGTCCATTGTAATCAGAAAACATACTTGGAATGACTTCAATAGTCTTGGTTTTTAGCATCTATTATTTCTTTTCAGCACTTCATGTAAGGTAGGTCTAGTTGTGGTGAACTTCCTCGGTTTTTGTTTATTTGAGAACAACTTTTGTCTCTTTTTATTTTTTTTAATTGCAGACTAAGGGAATACCCGTGCAGGTTTGTTACATGAGTATATTGCTTGATGCTGAGGCTTGAACTTCTGTTGAACCCATCACCCAAATAGTGAACATAGTACACAATAGGTAGTTTTTTAACCCGTGTCCCCTACCTACCACCCCCTCTGAGTCCCTTGTCTCTGTTGTTTCCATCTTTGTGTTCATGTGTATCCAGTGTTTAGCTTCCACTTATAAGAGAAAACATGTGTTGCTTGGTTTTCTGTTTGTGTTAATTCACTTCTTCACTGCAAAGAAAGGACTGGTTTCATTTTTTAAAAAAAGAAAATACATGATGTCTCTTTTTCTCTCAACGTACTTTGCCATGTATTGCTGATTGGTTTTTTAAATTTCAATATTTGATTATATCATCCCTCTTTCCTGACCTGTAAGGTTTCTGCTGAGGAATATGCTGATTATCTTATGGGGCTTGCCTTATATGTGACAAGTTGCTTTTCTCTTGCTGTTTTCAAAATTTTATATTTGTGTTTGACTTTTGAATAATTATAGTATGTCCTTGTGTAGACGTCTTTGGGGTCGGCCTATTTGAGAACTTTCGTGCTTCATGTATCTAGATGCCCATTTTTCTGCCTAGATTAGGAAAGTTTTGAGCAATTTAAAAATATGTTTTCTGTTCCTGTCTCTCTTTTCCTGGAATTCCAAAAATGTATTTATTGGTTCCTTTTGATGATGTCCCTTAAGTCCTATAGCTTTTATTCACTCCTTTTCATCCTTTTTTCTTTGTGTTCTTCTAACTGGATGATTCCAAACCACATGTCTTTGAGTTCACTGATCCTTCTCTTGATTAAGTCTGTTGTTGAAGATATCTATTTAATTTTTCAGTTCCATCATTGTATTATTCAGCTCCAGAATACAGTTTGTTCCTTTTTATAATTTATATTTCTTTATTAAACTTATTATTTTGTTTATGTATTATTTTCCTGATTTTGTTTAGTTGTCAAGTAGTTCATTGATCTTCATTTATTTAAGGTCAGTTATTGAAGTTTGATTAGTTTCTTTTGGTAGTGTCATGCCTGCCTGATTCTTTATAATCTTTGTAACCTTGCATTGGTGGCTATGCATTTGAAAGATCAGTCACTTTTTACAGGCTTTGCAGACTGGTTTTGGCAGGTAATTTTCTTCTTCCCAGTCTCCAGATAAATAGGACTGCTTCTGGGACCTTGTTGAACAGAGCTGGAGCTGGGTCATGGGATTGTTTCTATGTCTACAGTTTGATCTGTGGTCATTAGGCTTGCTACCAGCAGCGTGGAAGGCCATGGCTCCTACCAGATTCCTGTATGCATGGAACTTCCTCTGGAAACATGGAAAAATAAAGGCTAGACCCAAGTCCACAGAGAATGTCACAGGTGTATGGAACAGCTTGTAAGTCTGTAGTCAGGTCTATAGTTAGTGGGTCTGATACCAAGACACAGGCCTGCCCTTTCAAAGTCATATTCCTCAGTTTTTGGTGAAAGGAACCATAGAAGTTTTTACAAATTCTTATCTAGATCTTGAAACTTCCATATGGGTATTTTAGTTCATGATGGCTGCCAAATTATCACTTTTGTAGAGGGAAGAGTGCTGAGAACATTCTATTCTGTCATCCTGCTGACATCATTGGGTACTATACCTAACCCTGAATTGTACCCCACATCTTTATAATAAATACATAAATTTTAAAAAGTTAAAATGACACATTCTATTTAAATATAACCACAATTAAAAAATAATGATGTAATATATCCAAAATCATTGAATTATACAAATAGGCAAACTGTGTAGGGTATGTGAACTGTGAACTACATCTCAATAAAGTTGTTGAAAACGTTTTTTAAAAACAGTAAATACATAGGAAAAACAAAAATAATTCAATTTAAAAATGAAAAAAATCACGAGTTGCTATTAAAATTTGTCAAATAATTTTTATACATCAATTGAGATGATTGCATATTTCTTCTTTCTTGTTGATGTGTTGAGTTATATTTATTAATATTTATGTACTAAATGAACTTTATATTCCCAGGTTAAGCCCAATTTGATAATGAGGTATTAATACTTTTTTATATATATTATTAGATCAATTTTCTATCAATTTATTAAGGATTTTCACATCTACATTAGTGAGGAATATTGGCCCAATTTTTCTTTTCTTTATCTGATTTTTAAATAATAATAATAATAACAATGATGATGATGATCACAAAATATGAATTGGGAAAATGTTTTCTCCTACTCTATTTTCTTAAAATGTTTGTTCAGAATTGGTATTAGTTCTTTCTCAAATATTTGTATATGACATCAGTGAAATCATCTGCAAGTGGACCTTCCATATGACCCAGCAATCTCCCTTCTGGGAATATACCCAGAGGAACTCAAATCATTCTACAAAAAAGATAACTGCACGCACACTTATTGCAACACTATTCACAATAGCAAAAGCATGCAACCAACTGTGCTGCCCATCAAAAGTAGACTGGATTTTAAAAATGTGGTACATATACACAATGGAATATTGCATAGCCATAAAAGACAAAATTGTGAACTTTGCAGTAACTTGGATGAATTTAGAGTCTATAATACTCAGTGATCTATCACAGAAACAAAGAACTGAGTACCACATGTTCTCACTCATAAGTAGACCCTGAACAATTATCATAGTACCATAAGAAAGCAGGTCACTGCCAGGGGACGGTGGGGGGCATACTTCATCAATAAGGTACCTGATCTCAAATCAGGCGAAGTGGGAACCAAAGTCAGGCTCAAACTTCACCTGTACAATGACCATTTGTATACCTAATCCTGAATTGTATCCCATATCTTTAAAATAAATAAATAAGGGAAAAAAAGAAATCATCTGTGATTAAAACATTTTTATTTACTTATTTATTTTCTCTATGTAATTTACTAATAGAAAACCATTAATGTACTTTTCCTGGTATATATTTAAAGTTTACAACATGATTTTTTGATATGCATAGTAAAATGGTTATTATAGATTAAAAAATTCATTATTTCACGTCATTACTCTTTATGTGTATGTGTGGTAAGAGCACCTAAACATTTTTCTGCTAGCAATTATTCCAAATATACATTATTGATGATCATCATCGTGTTGTACATTAGATCACTAGACTTATTTATTCTACATATCTGCATCTTTGTATCCTTAGACCTATGTCTCCTCAGGGAAATATTTTTGTTTACAATTACACTTCTCTGTGGAAATGTTTTTAATTAAAAATTCAATTTCTTTGGCAAATAAATACCTTCTCTAAATTTTATTTCTGATTATTTCAGTCTTTAGAAGCATTTACATGTTTCATCTAACATGTCACGTTTATGGCACTAAGTTGCTCATGATATTTTCTTATTATGTTTTTATTGCTTGTGGGATTTATAATAGTGTCTCCTTCCTTACCCCTGGTACTGGTGATTTTTATGCCCTCTTCTTTTAGTCCTTGATTTGTTTAGAGCAATGTTTCTCAAATGTGTCACTATTTACACTTTGGCCCAGATGATCCTCTGTTGTGGAAGGCTGTTGTGTGAATTTTCAAACATATAGTAGCATCCATGTCCTTGATCTAACAAATGCTGATAACAACACCTCCTCTCTCCGTTATAAAAAACAAACATGCCTCCACACATTTGTGCTAGGTCCTGGAGAGTCTCAAGATAGTAGAAACTTAACATTCTTAGAGGAAAATATAACCTTTCATCTAACCTTTCATCTGGAGGCATCTTTTAAGAAAGCAGCAAGAGCCTAAGAGGCAAAATGAGATCCATTCCAAATCCCATGTACTCCTGTAAACTGCATAATGCCAGACTACT
This sequence comes from Carlito syrichta, assembly GCF_000164805.1. Classification (NCBI taxonomy): domain Eukaryota; kingdom Metazoa; phylum Chordata; class Mammalia; order Primates; family Tarsiidae; genus Carlito; species Carlito syrichta. The sequence continues at coordinate 90,925 of NW_007253735.1, read as the reverse complement.
CTACAAACATGCATGCACACATACACAGAGTGAAGACAAACAGCAATAACAACAAAACCACGATGCCCAATTAACAGAATAGATTGAAACCTGAAGAGGCTGTAGAAAATATGATACACCCAATGTGAGCTTTTATCATCGGCAATGGACATAGTCCAGAAGGAGGGCACTTCAGAATCAGTTTTCCCATTACTGAAAATGTATCTAAAAGAGAGTCATTAAAACAGAGAAAGAGAGTTCTAAAAATAGCTTTTGTAATCAACATTAACAAATATGAAAAAAAAGACAGTCTCTATGTCTAGCACCACAGTTAAGTTATGTAAACCATGACCTCATAGTACTTTGCAAGACTAAGGAGCCATTAACATAATAACTATGATGTACACACACAAACAAAAGCAATATATACAAATAGAAATACATATATTATATAACATGATTATACAAAATATAAATTTGTATATATAAATATATAAAATATATGTATTTTTATCTATACATAATACTTTGTGTGTATATCATAGTATATATATTTATATATTGTCTATAAATAGAACATGTAGAACATAATGCATAGATCTTGTCTAGAATATATAAATCTTTGTTTATACATGTCCAATACGCCACATATTTAGGAATATGTAAAGATATAGAATGATAAGTTTAGGAGGGAAAATAAAATGCTGAAAACTATTTTATGGACATAAAATTATAGATAAAATCATTGAAATTAACTTTCACATAACTTAAATGAGCGGTAAATCTGGTCTATGTTCTAGTTCATATTTTTCTGCAGATCTCTTCCCAGATTTTGAACAGGGTACTTCATTTTTCTGATTAATATTTATGCAAGGAAAAAGCTACCTCCCCTAGGAACCCAAAGGAACCTAAATCATTCTACAAAAAAGATACTTGCACGCACATTTATTGCAGCACTATTCACAGTAGCAAAAACATGCAACCAACCGTGCTGCCCATCAAAAGTAGCCTGGATAAAAAAAATGTGGTACATATACACAATGGAATATTACATAGCCATAAAATCTATTACATAGAGTGTTTCCTAAAGGAATAAATAGGATAATTCGTGCACAGTGTTTCCATACAGTAGGCTCTAGATACACATTGCTTGGATCAGTATTCTGTGCAAATGTTGCTCCATCTCCATTCACCTACCAGTTTAAGACTCTCTCCATACCATTTATGTTTTCAGAATGACTGGGTCCTTCCAAAAAGTTTTGCCACAGTGCATACTGCGGTGTACACAAATTTCTCAAGTTGAATAGACTCCCTTTTGTTTGATATAACCACCAATAGACAAGCTCACCACTACCTATTTAAAACCAAGACCCTTTGAATTTTCCAACATCATTGTAAAACAGAGAAACAAACAAACAAGCAAACAAAAGCAACAACAACAAAAACGCAATTACAAAAGCAGTAGCTCTCTATTGTGAGATGAGTTCTCACCTGAAAAGTTGTGTTCTCAGGAACAAATGAGAAGCAAGCAGATACTTTCCAAAAGATGATATCTCTTTATCCTGGCCCTTACAGCTAAAACCTGTGGAATATGCTGACGTAAGATTTTTTTTTTTAAACAGAAATTATTAAACTGAAGATCTTAATGTGAGTCTTGGTCTTTTAAACTGGAACAAAATTCTGTTAGCTGGTGTGGGTACATAAGTCCTTTTCTCATGTTCAGGGAGCTGGTTCTGCAAGTTTGGGAGGCTGCTTGAATGACTCCACTCAACCTGTCTTTCCAGAATGGCTAATTACTCTCTGTTCTGCCTGCAGGAGACCAGCAGACCAGCGACTGGAAGCATGTGATTGCATAGGTAAGACATCCTTTCTCATTCCTCCCTTCCCAGTTATAAGCAACAGAAGCAAGATTGGAACCAGAAGTATTGGGTGAAATTAGTTTTGCAAAATCCCAGCTTTTTACTTATACATGTGTAGAGCAGAAAACCATCTATGTAGAATGCCTGAAGGCTTCTTCCCCACTACCAAAAACTGGGCTCTCCCTTGTTTTTGAGTTCTTCAGTTAAATACAATAAGAATTATTCACACTAGGCATTTAATGGTCACACTATTATAGCTGAGAATATGGTTGGTCAGACATTAAATGCTTTTCTGTTGGTCACAAAACTCCTAAATGGTGGAGACAGGATTTTATCTCAGAGCTCTTTCTTTCCAAGATATTCACTATACCTGCTTTAGCAACCTCCAACAAGAAAGCACATACTTTAAACAAGAATGGGTGAGTTAATAAAAACATATTTTCAGTCTCAACTCTATTTGTGAATAAGCAAGAAGGAAAGTTTTCCCTGTCCTGGTCTTTGAATATGTCAATTCTTTTTTGCTTTTCATATTAACAATATAATTTTTAATGAAAAAGAGACTTTAATTAGAAGAGAAGGGTTCCAGGTAGCTCAGGTGTGTCTACATACAGTAGACAGGCATAATTTTGCAGAACTTTTTTCTGTAGTCCCCAAAGCCCTGGCTCTACAATAGTAGTCAGCAAAGCACAGAACGTTTCTTTAAATAAAGGCTTACTGGAACACAGACACACCATTTACTTATAGATTGTTTATGTTACTTCTCATAGAGATGGTATGATTCAGACGTTTAAAATATTTACGGCATAAATTTTAAGAAAACATTTGCCTACTCCTCTAGACTATTATGGCTGATTTTTTTTTTGGGGGGGGGGATATTCTTGCTACGTTGCCAGGCTGGTCTTGAATTCCTGGTGTGATACAATTCTTTCACTTTGGCCTCCCAAAGTGCTGGGAATACAGGCGTGAATCGTCATGCCTGGCCAATATTTTCTATTCTTGACAAAGGCCTTTAAAAAGAAAGTAAAATAAGTAGAGGGAAACTTCCATGTGCTGAGGTTCCCAACTTAGCTCTTGAAGAACTTTGATGAGTGCCAGGTTGCAGATATGACTGACTTGGAGTGACATGAGGGAGAGTTCAGCCAAGAAGTCGGTGAGCTGTGCTGTCGCTGAACCGTGTAGATGGAAAATGTGCCCTTGAATGTGGGGCCTTGAAGGACAGTAAAGATGTCACTCTAAATATTGACCAGGAGACTGGGTGTACGTCCGGCGCCACCAGCACCAGACACTGGAGCCACGCTGGAAGGGG
>NW_007253735.1:70358-87761 GCF_000164805.1 Carlito syrichta | reverse complement strand
AACCACACCCACCGCACTCAAGGTAGACGGCATCGTCCCGTGGATCCACTACACCCACGTCCGACCAGCCGAGCCGTTTGCGGTACTGCAGGACTACCTGCCGGAATGGAAAAGCAAACGGGACAAGGACAATCCTCTAAAGCTAAGACTATGTCGTACTTCTTCTTCTGCTTCTTCATGACAGGGTTAGGATCCCTCCGGGCAAGCCCCAATCCCCACCAACCTGTGAACTTAACCTGGCAGGTTATAGATCTTTCCACCACTGATGTCATTTGGCAAGCTTCTAACGTGACCCCCCTGCACACATGGTTTCCAGTCATGACCGGGGATCTGACCCAATTCTTCCACATGGCTGCTATGCAATGGAAATTAACCCAGGGAGGCACTAGCGGCAGGTACTGGTACTTTTACGTATGCCCGGGGCATGACAGAGATATAAACTGTAACAATCCCACTCGGTATTATTGCCCCAACTGGTCCTGTGTCACCACAGGTTTCATAAATTGGAGCCCTGCCAAGTCCAACGACTTAATACAGGTGCAGAGGGCAGGTACCCCCAACTTCCATAAACGATGCAACCCTACCTGAGGTGAACAATGTAACCCCATAACAATAAGCTTCACCAAAGAAGGCAGGAATGCTCGAGGATGGGAGATGGGAAAAGTGTGGGGTCTCAGAATATACAGTGCCGGGGCAGGGGATCCAGGAGCTATTTTTATGATAAAATTAACAGTTCAGAGCCCCCATGTGGCTATAGGACCTAACCCAGTACTTGTCCCTGAGCTTAAACTGCTGCCACCACGTATTAGTCCGAGTCCCATAGAGGCTATGGCAAACTCATCTAGACAGGCAAGCTCCATGAATCGGTCTGGCCTAAAACCCATACACGGACCCCCCATGCATCCACTGTGGAACTTACTTACCCAAGCTTATACGTTCCTGAATACCACAAGGCCTGAATTTACCCAGTCTTGCTGGTTATGTTATAACATCCAGCCCCCATATTATGAAGGAATTGCAGTAATGGGGAATCATACAACTGAGCGTAATTCCAGTTCTTGTAGATGGCAGCCGGCAACTCAGGGGCTCACTCTCCAATCGGTAACGGGCCAGGGACTATGCATAGGCCGCCCCCCACCAGAATTTCAGTCCTTATGCAACGCTACGCTGCCTGTAACCAGCTCAGACTATTACCTGCCCCCTGGAGATGGCTGGTGGGCCTGTACCACAGGTTTAACTCCTTGCTTCCATGGACAGGTCCTAAGCCAAACCAGGGGGGGCTTTTGTGTGTTAGTCCAACTGCTCCCTAAAATCCTCTACCACACTGATGAAGACATACTCCACTGGTATAGCAACAGTACCCACCAGAGAAAGAGGAGGGAGCCAGTCACCGCCATTACCCTGGCAGTCCTCTTTGGACTCGGACTGGCAGGAACAGGAACAGGTATAGCCTCCCTAGCAGCGCAGAGCCACCAATATGATGGCCTCAGAGCTGCTATAGATCAAGACATTGAAAGAATAGAGACATCCATTTCTCATCTTCAAGATTCCTTAACCTCCTTATCTGAAGAGGTCTTGCAGAATCGTAGAGGTCTAGATTTAGTATTCCTGCATCAGGGTGGACTGTGTGCTGCACTAGGAGAAGAATGCTGCTTCTATGCAGACCATTCGGGTGTCGTTAAGGAATCCATGGCCAAGATCCGCAAAGGTTTAGCCAAACGGAAATTAGAACGAGAACAGAGACAAGGATGGCTTCAAAATTGGTTAAACTACTCACCTTGGTTAACTACATTATTGTCTGCTTTAATAGGCCCCGTGATCATACTCTTGTTGTTGCTAACCTTCGGTCCATGTATTATAAACAAACTAATAACTTTTGTACACGCCAGAATAAACGCTGTGCACATTATGGTCCTCAAACAACAATATCAACAGGTATCCCTAGACAACTCAGCATGTTAAAGGAATCTAAGATTAGATTCACCCTACCCTCATGAGAAGGGGGGGAATGAGAGGACAACAATAGATTTAGGTTAAGAGCATGCTATTGAGAGACCCAAGAAACCAAGAAACTTATTTGCTGTAAAAGTAGCGTTTAGTTCACTATATTTCATATATCCCCACCTCATGTTTACTATATATTTTGTGTATTCCTACCTCATGCATTTTATGACTACCTCATGTATTTTATGAAATCTTAGTACTTTGAATCCTACCTCAGACCCCGTAGAATTAGGCATATGTCGGGTTTTAAGCAGTGTTTGTATTTAGAATCCTCGGGTTAAGCATTGTCAAACCCAAACCAGTAGGCTAACTTATGCTTTTACAACGGGATGTAAAGGATAAAGCGATAAGCCTCTTTCAAACATTCCTACAAGGTGGCACCAGACTTAGAGGAGCCACCTCCTCTCTAGGTGGGCTTTATCACCGGTTTATATCTCAGTGATAATTTACAGCAGTGGCTATGTAAACCTGCAGGGAACAAAGACCTTTATAAAAGTAACTGCCTTGCTATTATAAGCTTGCTATTATAAATTCCCAGAATTAGTATATGATTTTCTACCCCACATTCACTGTATGTGTTTGCAGCATTCATATTTAAAACTTTGTTAAGTTTGGCTTTTGTTGTCCCATAATGACTATGCAAAAGTTAAGCAAACAAGCTTTCCTAAGTAAGCCTTGGGCTGGATCGGTAAACTAAAAGGGCTAATGTAACCCTTTGTCTGCCGGCCCAGGTTACTTCATAAACCGAGATTGTATGGACCTAACTTATCTAACATTTCACTCGACCCATTACGTGGGTTTCTGTCAATCACGGGCAGCACCCACCAATACCAGGTATTCCCGTACCCATTAGGAGAAATTACCCAATCATGTAAAATCAAGTTTGGAGTTCTTTCCCCTCCCTCTGTAATTGTGCATAAAAACTACTTGCCATTGTGAATCGGGGCTCTGGTCCCTGAAGCTGCTGCTTCGGGCGTGAGCCCAGACTCGAGCCTGAATAAAGACCCTCGTGTGTTTGCATCGGAGCTGGCTCTTTGTGGTCTCTATATCTCTCTCATTAGAGTCCCGTGTTCAACAAATATAAAAGGCCCTTCAGGTCTAATTTCAAAATACTCAAGTGAATGTTCAAGCTGGTACTTCTTAACCTTTACAGGTCTGTGTTTTCTCACTGTCAACACTCAATATTTTAAGGTATTCTTTTTATATCTAATAAAGTATTTCTGGTATTCTCAAGCCAGCAGGTTTATGAGTAAGTGTATTTTGGTATCCCAGTTATTGATACCAAGTCATATTGGACCTAATTTTTAATCCATATTCCAGAAACTATATAACTTGGCTCTAGTCTGCTAAACATTTTCTGTCTCTGTCACACAAGTGATCATTGTACCCTCCTAGTATTTAATAATAAAAATAATATCGAATGTTTATTGAATCCTTAAGTTATTCATCCTTACAACAATCCTGTAAAGTAAATACCATTTTACAGCTGAAGAAGGCTATGACATAAAGAATAACTTAACCAATATTTGCAGTTTTTAGGAGGCAGACTTGGGATTTTCCACTGTGCATTCTTACCACACAATCTTTAAAATTATCACAAGAATAGTAATATGAAAATGTATCAATTAGTGATCATAGAGTATAAATGCCACAGAACTATGTCCTTTGTTCACTATGTGCCAACTGCATACAACAGTGCCTGGCACATAGTCAATAATAAGTTAATAATGTAGAGAATTTGACACATCTATTTTTGTGCTTCCAGCATGAAGGACAGTCTGGAAAATTAAAATCAAGAGGAATGAGAATGTAGGCACCCTCTGATCTTGCCACTTCAAGGCCTGAGAGGCTTCCTGGACAATATAAATTTAAGAAAAGGGAGAAAGAGTTAGGCATATTTGCGCTCACCTGTAGTTCCAGCTACTTGGGAGGCTGAAGCAGGAGAATCATTGAAGCTCAGGAGCTTGTGGTCAACCTAGGCAACATAGTGACACCCTGTCTCTAAAAACATTTTTTCAAAAGAGAAAAAGTAGAAATAACAAAAGAATGATGAAAGGAGAAGGTAAAGAAAACAAGAAGGAAGGAACAAATGAAAGTAAATTAACCTCAGCATTCACTAACAAAGAGCAGTTAGCTAAATTATATTAGTTCAGTGTGATCAAATATTTGGTTATTATTGGTTTGGTAAATTCATAAAAGCTCTAAAAATTTTGTATGAAATAATATTATGAATCAATTTAGAGCACAGATTTACATTGTAACTTCAAAAGTAAAATAATATACCCAAGTAGAGTGGGATAAAATTTTCATCTATAATCTTACGTTCTATTATTTCTCTAAACCAGTGGTTCTCAAAGCATGGTCCCTTGATCACCAGTACCAACAAGATCACCTGGAAACTAGTTAGAAATGTAAATTCTGGGGTTTCACTAAATATCTATTAAATCAGAGAATCTAGAGGTATTAAAACATGGATCGTTTCAGCCAGGTGATTCTGATGCAAGCTCAGGTTTAAGAACTGCTACTCTTAATCAGTGGTTTTCAATCAGAGGCAATTTCTGCTTGGGGGGACATTTGTCATTATCTGGTGACATTTTTAGTTGTCAAAATTTGGATAGAGAGTATTGCTGACATCTTATGGGTAGAGGCTAGGTGTCATGTTAACATCCTACAATGCACAAGACAGCTCCTGCAACAAAGAATTATTCAGCCCAAAATGTCATTCTTACAAGATTGAGAAACCCTTTTCCAAAGTGTACTTCCCCACTTTCTTGACTGGCCAGGAAATTAAACCTCAGTCATGTTTTTGAAAGGATAGTGGTGGTGAGGAGGTGTCCTTAATTCCATAGCCTAATTCTAGGTTTAAGTGGACTAGAGGGAACAGGTTCTTAACAAGTTGATCACTTTCATTTGAGAGCTTTCTTTGACGTCCAGTGCTGAGACCAAATTATGTTTCTCTTGTAGTGTTTGGACAGGAAACTGTCCTAACTAACCTGTCCCAACTGGCAAGAATATCTTGCCTGCTGTTGCCCTCCAGCAATCAACTGTTTCATGAAGCAATTAAAATGCATAGAGTTCAGGCATCTTGAAGTAATACTTTGATTTGGATGCTTGTATCTCCTCCAAAATTCATTCTGACACTTGATCACATAACAATATCAAGAGGTAGGGACTTTATGGGATTAGTGCTCTATAAAGGGGCTGGAGAAAACTCTTTGGAGTTTTGTTTTTCTGTCATTCAGCCATATAAGGACACAGTGTTCTTCTCCTGCAGAGGACACAGCAACAACGTTTCATCTTGGAAACACAGATTGGGCCCCCACCAGACACCAAACCAGCTGACATTGTGATCTTGGTCTTTCAGCATCCAGAGCCATGAGAAATAAATTCATCTTCTTTATAAATTACCGAGTCTCAGACATTTTGTCACTGCAGCAGGAGAAAACTAAGACAGGTAATGTTCCAAAGTCAAGTGGAATATCAGGTGTGCATTGGACTCCTTTCTCCCTCAACTTTTGTCTCTTCTCAATAAATAAACACTTCCTTGGGTCTGGGAGCTTCCATCCCCCCCCCCCTTCTATATGCCCATCTGTGTTTTCCCCATCATAAACCACTCTGCTTAAACAAACACAACCAAAATTGTGTACAATCAAAGACAAACATCTCTGTGTTGTTTGGGGGGTGTGGCAGGTTTAGGAAGCTCAGCCTTAAAAGCAACAGTGGATCGTTTTTCCCTCGAGTGGGAGCTGAGAGGACAGGATAACAGAAGTTTGTTTTTTTAAAAAACAACTCTCTCTGCTATATTGTATATACTTTGTTTAACCTAAACAAATATATATAGCTCATATATATATTTGTATATAATATATATAATATACATACATACAAAGCAACAATCACAGAAGGGAATAATCTCCAAAGACTTAATGAAGCATTGTTGATAGTGAAGGGAAAGTCCTCCAGGAGAGAAAGGAATGTGTCATAGTGCCTAGAAAACATTATCTACACCCTGCCCCCAAGCTCCAGAATATTTGGCAAGTGTCTCCCAACTCATTCATTAGTGTAATCAAGTTCAAGCTTGAACTGCTTGAGGCACAGCAGCCCATAAGTGGAGAGACGCGTCAGGGGGCAAAGAAGGCGACTTTGTTTCAAAGAGCCAACAAACCAAGAGGATGGTGGACTAATGTTCCAAAGAACCATCTTAAGTCAGCACAAATTTAAGACTCTTTTTATGCTAAGGGCAGGGTGGAAAGAAGGGAGGGTTGGGATCAACAGGTGACTGAAAACTGCAGACATCTACGTGCCAGCAAGGATCCAAGGAGCTGGGGAAACTTCCTTGGTCAGGTCACAACTTCCCAAAGTCTTTAACATAACCCTGTTAATTGTGTGTACACTCTCCTTATCTCCTTGAGAACTAGTTTTACAAAAGGGACTATTTAAGTTTTTCTGAAGTTGAACCATAAGCCAAATTCTTCCTATAATTAACAAAGCTCAGCAGATGCTTTAAAAAAAAATATTTCAATAGCTTTGGAGGATACGAATAGTTGGGCTTTAAGAGTATCCACAACTCCCACCTGTGCCTATTGTACCCAATAGGTGATTTTTTTTGGTCCCTCCACTCCTTTTTCCCTTCCTCTTGAGTCTTCAGTTTCCATTATACCATCCTCTATGAGTAGACGCTTTTTAACTTAAAGGACATTACTATGGGGGGTGGAAGGGAAGTAAGTCAAAGGCAAAATTAAGTCAGTGATACGTAGCCTTCCACCATTGTTAAACTAGGATTTCTAGGATAATTTATTTGGAGATTGGGTGTGTGGATAGATAGATAGATAGATAGATAGATAGATAGATAGATAGATAGATAGATAGATAGACAGACAAACAGACAGACATTCACTTATTCGGGTCCCAGAGATCCTGGATGTGTGAGGGGTTACACTATGTGAGTCCAATGCAAGAGGTCCTGGGCTTGTTTCCCTGGAGGAACCTGTGAGTACAGGGACCATAGTGACCTGTTGACCATCACACTGCCTCCCCAGAGCCCAAACAGTGCTCACTTCTTTCCTGCTGATGACAATTTTAAAAAAAGTTAGCATTCTTGTTTTAATTCAATGGTTTTTAATAGTTTAACAGTTAATTTTTATCTTGTTTTTATTAATGCAGATTTTCTTTACTGCAATAGCTTTAGGGGGTACAAATAGTTTTATCTTTTCTTTTCATCCGTCATCCAGTCCTCCAACCACATGCCCAGGTCCACCCAACACTGTCTTCTGTTCAGGACTGGCCTCACAGAGGCATGCAGTTCCACTGGTTCCAGTTTTCTTTCAGGATGATATGACACAAAGCGTGACTCACTTTTTGCATAGCTATGTTCTTCCTGTCTACGTGAGAATAGATGGGAAAGTCAAGTTTGTCCAATATTTGGACCAAGGAATAGGCAACATAGGATATGAGGCCCTGGGACCGGTACTCAGGCAAGGTGCCTGCCATCCGTGTCTCTCCAGTCTGGTCCATCAGGCTCCAGGAAACAGGGCTCCCCTCTGGCCCCAGCAGACAGATGCTGGGGAAGTTCCGAATACAGCGCTCAATGAATTTCCAACTTCTTTCATTGCCACCATGAAACCAAAATTTATTCACCAAGGGAGCATGGGAAGCATCAAGGGATGAGAGTTTAAACATCTCTTGGTTGCTATGAAGGGTCCAAGAAGAAAAAAAATCCATAAGTATGAAGGTATATATTTGTTCTTACCTCTTTTGTCTTGAGAGACAGTGAAGACAGAAGAAACAATAAGTCCCCATGAATGAGCTTGTGATGACAGAAAAACAGAGTGAAGTTCAGTGTTGTTGGCAGAAGGGAGCAAGACGGGCAGGAAGTGTCCAAGTGGTAGTCAGAGGCCTCATTTATTCCAGTTGAGAAGGGAAATGGTGGCGTCTTTTAAGCAGGAAAGATACATTGTCTAAGTTACATTTTTTGGGAACACTGTAGGAAGACCAGCGTGAAAGCAAGGAGAGAAGATGGGACGCTGCATCAGTAATGAGAGATATGAGCAGTAGAGAATGTTTTTTTATCAGACTCACATGGGCTTGGGCTTGCAATTATTGGGTGAAAAAGTCTTCACATCCAGCAGGGAAGGGGCAAGTTTCTTGACTGTCTCTGGAGTCATATAGAGAATGCACTGTGTGTGTTTGACTTTGAAACATTTAGTGGCTGCAAGATTTTGTATCACCTCATTCAGGCTGGACTGTGAACCTAGATGGGGTTATAATAACCAATGTAATGGTTTAGACACATTCCAGGGAGAAGCTCTCCAGTGGGGCAGGAAGTAACTGGGATTATGTCTCATAAAACCTTGCTTCTGGGCTTGATGCTGCCACAGTGTGATGTGAGTTACATAGTCATGCTTTGTATACTTGTTTCCTGCTTCTTCTAAGGGAAAACATGGCCAGGAATGGATTTGGCCATGGTTGTGTTGTTAGTGGCAATACTGACACTAGAACCAAGTTTTCTGGGATACATAATCATGTAGCTTTAATAATCAAGTAGATGTGTTTTTTTAAAAAGGTTAGGTAACATCTACTGAGCTATGTTCTTAGTGTGATGGATTGTTGTGTAAAGACCCACAGTTTCCGCATATATCCCAGAATCCCTTCCTGGGATAGCCTTCTCCTGCACTGCATCTGTCCTTGGCCATGTGACTTGCTTTTACCAATAGAAAGAGAAAATTTAATGTAAGGAGATGTGTAAACATGCCACCTTGAGGTTTTCCCTTCTGTCCCCTTTCTTGGTTACCTTAAGACTAACACCATTTAAAAAGCCTACTGAAGACATGTGCTCCTATAATGTCACCACAGTCACCAGTTGGCACTGACAGCCAGAATCCTCATTCAGACACATGAATGAGGCCATGGTAAGACCAACCAATAGTCCATTCATGAGTGACTCCAGATGAGACAGGCAGAATAACTGCCTTACAAAGCCCACATCATTGATTCATAGACTATGAGGTTTGCTCACACATCCAGTAATCTGACACATCTAGGTATCATGCTAAGCTGTCCCTAGTCAAAATTTTATTTGATCTTTTTAGTGCCCTGTATTATAGATAGCATTATTATCCTCATTTTTATATATGAGGAACATGATCTCAGAGAAGGTAAATCAGTTGGTTAAGATCACATAGCAAGTAATAGGCAGATGTCCTCCTAGGGAGTCTGATTTCAGAGGGCATGCTTGTCACCACAGCAGTTTTCCCTGGTCACTTGAGAGGTGATCTATGACAAAAAGAGTTATTATGCTTATTCCAGGAATAGAAGGCCAGAGGGGAGGCTCCTTTCTGGCATGTGATCACCCTATGGATTCAGTTGCAGCTGCAAAATATGTCACAAATCCTTAGTACCAAGACATTATATTGAGGTGCCCTAATAAACTACATTCTTTGCAAGTTTTAAGGTTTGATTTTAAACCTTAAAACACACCTTTACAGGTATAGTTAAAGCTGAGTAAAAAAAAGTTGACAGTGGGCCAAGCATGTATAGAGCCTGAAGGAAGAAGGTACCAGTCATCTGAAGACTTGCTTGGGACACAGAAATGAGTCAGCACACATACCATTCCTCATACTTACTCTGAATCTGTAAACATTGTTTCCAGTTGATGACTTCTGGTGAGCCAAGGAATTCCTGACAGTTTTTGAGGTCTTTGGAGTAAATATGGTAAGTATTGGTATAATTATCAAGGTCATCTGTCATATCCTATTATCATTGGGAAAACAGAAATAAACCACATTTTCTGTATTTTATAATTGCACCTCTATTTTTAAAAATTCCATTATACCAAATTATTTTTAATTAATAAAATATCGGTGTTTTATTGGCACCTTACAATTATTCTGAATCATTTAAATCATGAGATAAAAACCAGAGACTCAAGTATTTGATCTATGAGGAAAACCTTCAGAGCAATGCTGTTCTCTCTTCATGTATCACAATAAATCTGGGCAATCACTTTAGGTCCCCTTCCACTCTGGGAGCTCTTCTGTCCTTTCAATAAATCCTACTTTCCAAAAAAAAAATTTTTTTTAAATCCAAGACACAATTATTTAGAAAGCATTTTTGTACACCTCCATCATCTTCAACAGGAAGAGAAAATCAATCAACAACAAAAAAGTGTCTGTTGTAAGAATAAATGCTACTACAGTTTGAGTACTTGCAGAACACACAAACTATGAACATTACAGAGCTAAATTTAATACAGACAACTCTAGATTAAAATATCCATCTCTGAAACCAAAGATTAAAAACCAATTAGAAATGTTTTCTTTTAAAAATGGTTAGACAGATGGAAGTTTCAGAAAACAAATAGGCAACTTATTCAGAAAGATCTCAGATTATTAAAAAACAGATGCAATTATTTGGTAAAGGAGGCAAAGGAAAATATTACCACAATTAGTGCAAAATCAGAAAACTTAAAAAAAGTTGGACAATTTTGCACAAAAATACAGTCTCAAGTCAGTAATTATACACTTGATAGACTTTGTTGCATAAGATCACATTTAAAATATAAAATAATTGCATTTTAGTTTATTTTTTACTTTTGATGTAAACTTATTCATTTGATATATTGCTTATTTTTTCATTTTTAGACTGACAAAAATTGTATGTATTTATCATAGACAACATATATTGAAATATGTAAACATTGTAAAATGACTAAATTGAGCTAATTATCATATGTATCACCTCACATACAATTAACTTAGATTACATTATGCTAAGTGAAATAAGTCAGACACAGACAGACAAATACTACATGATCTCATTTGTATGTAGAGTAAAAACAAGAATTCATAGAAGGAAAGTTGAATGATGACTATCAAAGTTTCGGGTGGGGTGAGTGGGAAATTGGAGAGTTGATCAAAGGATAAAAAAATTCAGTTAGGAACCGTTCAAGAGAAATATTGTATAGAATGGTGACTGTTAATAACAATGTATTATTTTCTTGAAAATTCTAAAGGCAATAGATTATAAGTGTTCTCACCACAAAATGATAAGCATATATAGCTAAATTTAGTGATTTTAATAACTTTATATTCAAGGTATTATACTAGTGGGATTTTTTTTTTGTCTCAGAATAAGCTTATGAATTTTTGCCTTGATATATATTACATATTTAGTTTCAAAAATTTTGAAGTTTTTCAAATGGATGTGAAAATTCTAGCATTATAATTTTGGTCTTTATAGTCACTCTAACTTATTATCCTGTTTAGCAGCTTTATATCTTTGCCCTTTTTTTTTTCTGGTTAGAATATCCATTTTCCACATAATATTTATAAATATATTTTACCTTTAAACTCAGTTCAGATAAAATCTCCGCTAAGAAGTATTTTAAATTTTTTCTTGTAACATCTACCTCCAACTTCTATATATATGTACCTTTTTTCTCTCTCTTTATTTTTGAGTTAGAGTCTCATTCTTGTTGCCCAGGCTGGAGTACATTAGCACACTCACGGCCACTGCAGACTCAACCTGCTGGGCTCAGGCGATCCTTCCACCTCAGCCTTCCAAGAAGCTGGAACTACAGACGCACACCACCACTTCCAGCTAGTTTTTGTGATTTATTGTAGAGGCGAGGTCTCACCAAATTGCCCAGGCTGGTCTCAAACCCCTGGGCTCAGGCAATCCTCTCAACTGGCCTCCAGATTGCTGGGATTACAGGCTGAGTCACCGTGCCCAGCCAACTTCTTTATGTGAATCAGGTTTCTCTTGAGCTATTTCTGAATTTTGTACATCTTGTGCTCTTGTATAATTCACAATTAGTTGTAATTTATCTGTATGTCTATCTTTTCCTCCAGATTGTCAGCTTCTTGAGAACTGGAACTTGTTGATCATCACTATGATTCAATTCTGTACACCCTGGGTTTACCATATTGGCAAACATGTAGGCACATGGAAAATATAAAAAGAGAAGAACATTCACCCACATCTGGCACCTTACCTGCTCCTGAGGGCGGACAACCACTGTATTGAAATCAGGCCACTTGTCCACCAGGGCTTTTAGCTTGAATGGGTTTCCATGGTTCATGTGGAAAACAGTCCCGTAAACCTGCAGGACCCCAAGAAAGTGAGAGACTTCAGCTTATTAGTAAAAGATGCCACAGTGCCTTGATTGATGAGGACAGAATTATTTCTGCAAAATCATAACATTCTATGATAGAAAGGAGCTGAGAGAATCTCCATGTACTTTTGAATCCACAAATAAGAAAAATGTTTACTGCCCATCAAATATAAAACATGCATACACTAGTAAAATATTCAGATAAACAAAATTAATCTTTTAAAGACTATTATTCTTTATTGTAGGATTTAATATTGTCTTTTCCCAAAAATTTCAAATATTTATACGCATAAAGACATACAATTTTAGAAAAATAAAATTACTCATACTTTCTATTTTTCCAACCGAACATATTGTGGGTCCATTTCTATGTTAATAAACATAAAAATCAATTTTTAATCATCTTATCATCTTTAATGGCTAAGTAGGATTCCATTACATGAATGCATCACCATTTATTTATTCACTTGCCAATTGATAGCCATTTCTGCCATATTCAACTTTTCACTTAAGTACTTCTTCATAGAGTATGCTTCACAGGAGTCTTTGCATGGCTACTCAATATTTTCTTAGAATATTCACAACGGTAGTTGCTGGTTCAAAGTTTGTATACATACTTAAAATTCTTTAACATATATATCCAGCAGTTAAATGAATTCCTACAAACCAGAATGCTATAGCTGACTACTCAAGAGAATGAGTTTGGGGTTCTCAAGCCTGGGTCCACCTCTGTCATGCTATGCAAGCTATTGAGGAGTGAAAGAAGGGGAGAGGGTGAGAGTGAGTGAGAGCAAACCCCATGAACAGTAAGTGTCCTTATGACTTGGGGATTGTAGAATGCAGTAGTGGATGTCAGCAGACTTCATGCCAGCTGTGAACATGAAGCCTTAGCAGATACCAGTTTGGAAATATGCCAATGACCAAAGGTCAAAAAGGCCATGTACACCTCATTCTTTCCACGACAAATAGATGACGACCAAGGACTGCAACTGTATCCTGTCACCCCTAACCCCACATGAACTATTGATCTTAGACCAAGGAGACACAAAAGGGAGAATAAAAGCTAAGTTGACTGAGTTTATCCAAATTTATTGTGCTTTCAGCCATGAGTGGTGGTTTGATAGGGAAATTCAGTACAGTTTGGGAAAAATATAGAGGTTTTTTTTTACACAATTGTGCCTTGAGCCTGTTAAAATGTATTTATACTATATTGTTCATTGCAAAATCTGAAGATATATGTAAATGTTATTCTTTTTTTTTGAGTTGTAGTCTCACTCTGTCTCCCAAGCTGGAGTTCTGTGGCACATTCACAACCACCCCGGTGTCAACATACTGGGCTCTGGAGATCCTTCCATCTCAGCCTTCCAAGTAGCTGGAACTACAGGCTCATGCTACTATGCCCATCTAATTTTATGCATTGTAGAGACGAGGTCTTTCCAAGTTGCCCGGGCTGATCTCGAACCCACGGGCTCTGGAAATACTCTCACCTCGGCCCCCCAAAGCGCTGGGATTATAGGCTGAGCCACCAAGCCCAACCTGAAAGGTTATTCTTTCATAATGCCATAGTCAAATTAATTAAAACTCTTTTTTTTCTTACTGAACACAAAACACAGTGAATATAACACAGTGGGTAGCTGTTATCAGTTGAATCAACTGTTGATATCTACAATGAAGTGTGCTTAATATTTATGGACTTTGGGGACTCAGAAGTGTGAAGCTGAGAGAGGGTGAGGGATAAAAAATTACCCACCATGTACAATGTGTGCTAGGAGGGTAACGGGTACACTAAAAGCCTTGACTTCTTTACCATTATGCAATTAATCCATGTAATGAAAAAACAGTTATTTTTAAAAAAATGTATTTAATATGTAATACCTAGAAGAATGAATGAACATGTTCTCAACTAGGTCCAAGTTAAGTATTGAGTAATAGTGAGTTCTAGGTTATCTGTTAAAGTTACCTGGTATACAAATATTCTAAAATACCATTAAGGGAAAATATGTATTTTTTAATATGCACTCGAAGAAGAGGAATGTTATTCCTTTACAAAAGTTGAGAAGCCATAATAGCCACCTTATCTCACTCTACTCCAAGAAAGGGTTATTGAGGTACACCAAGAGCTTTTCTCAAAATGACTAGAGTCCCCTTAACACAAGAAATAAGAGAAATTTAAATCACAAAATTCGACATCACAGAGCATTGAAGAAAAACTTTTAGCCTGGAGATTTATTTTTTATTTTTTTCAAATTTCTAGCCCTTTCTTCTTCTTCTTATTATTACTATTATTATGCTTTACTTTATTTTATTATGAAGATGTGGTGTACAAATCGGTATTAGGTACATAAAGTTTACATGCAGGTGAGGTTTGAAACTAACTGGTTCTCACTTCCCCTGGTTTAGGATCAGGTATCCTTAGAGATGCTGTGTGCTCCACCTCTTCTTTTGGCAGTGTTCTGCTACTGCCGATTAGCCTGGAGAAACTTAAAAAGTAGTCGCTTGTCACAAAAAATATCTCAGGCAAGTGTTCATGGAGTGTCTAACTGATGTAACCACCAAGAAAAATTCGCTGACTTTCTTGAAAGTTGTCTAGATTTTAAGGATTGTCAAGTGAAGGCAGCTAAATATTAGGTAATATTAATAAACATTAGTGGGAGCTATCAGTGTGGGTGATTTCTGTTTTAGATTAGTTGACTTGAAGCCACTTTGTTTGTTATTAAAGAACAGGGTATATTGTTTTGTTAATTTATTTCTAATGATTGAAAAATAAAACCATAAGATCTACAAATAAAGAATGCTAATATTTTCTCCATTACACTGAAAAAAAAAAAGGAAATAACAAATCTGATAGGGAAGGAGAAAGTTGAATGCATTTATCTTACCTAAAATATATTAACTTTATAGGGATACAGTTTTTTAAATATTTTAAATTTTTAACATTTATAAATTTCAATATTTTATTTAATTTTGAGATTTCTAATTATTTGTACGAGGTTAAGGGAGATATTGGGAGCCAGTCCCAAAATAGCCTGATAATGCATTAAGTTCAGAGCTACTGAGAAATTTTAGTCAATATAGAAACTGACCTGTTACTAATTTCAAAGGAGACTCATAGTGGTAATCTCTTACCTGGCAAGTGAATGAATTAGAATGAATAAAGTCAAATTAATATGCAATGTCAGTCAAATTTGGAGGAGAACTCTGGGCAAATTCCAAGTGTTGTGAAATACTTGGAAAAGCAGGGAAATAATGTTTTGAGTCAGCACAGAGCAAAAGGCAGTGTTTGGACTCAGGTATACCTATGTTCATATCATAGCATTGCAACTCATTTTGTGTGGGATATCAGACAAATTGCCATTTTCTCATTAATGACATGGCCATGACAGCAAATACCTTGCAGAGAGATAATGCAAATTAAATAAGAGAAAGCATGAAATAGTGCCTGGCTCAAAATCGGAGATCCATAAATGTACATCTTTCCCTCCTCTTTCACAGCAAGTTTCTCTTCCTTACTACCCTCAGAATTTTCTGTTGTTACCTTTAAGGAGGAAGGGAGGCTTTTCCTCAAGGATGTCTCCAGCATCTGCAGCATCTGGGCACCTTGCAGTTGTAACATCATGGAGGATACTGTAGCCTGGAGAGAAAACCAAAGAGTGAAAACAGAATAGCTTTCAAAACAAGAGTAGCAAGTTACCATTAACTATATTAGTGGCCAGGTTTTCATTCCGGGTCTAGTCACTTAACTCTTTATCAACTGCAAGGAAAGATGAGAGTGGTAGAACACATCGGAATATTTCTGTGATTTTTTTTCAGTTCCTTTTCTTACCCTTCAATGAATTTTAGCCATTAGTTTCACTTTTCCTTAACAAGCACTTTTTAAATTGCTGTAATATCTTTTGTACTTTAGTTGCTACCAGTGATTCTCTTGATTCCTCTAGGAGTTACAAGTAACAAACCATGTAACCTTGGGAAATTTACTTAACCTCTCCAAGACTTGGTTTCTTCAAAGGCGGAGGGACTATAGTGCTGTCTAATTAACAGAATTTCTGTGAGGATTAAATGGGGGGGAGGGGAATACATGCAATGTCCTTAGTAGAACACTGGTCATATAGTAAGCACTAAGCATTTTGTCATTTATTTGATTATTACTACCATTCCTCACCTTTTTTCTCCTCATTACACCCAATTGAGCTGAAGTGCTGTATATTGCTTGGTATTTTGATGCAGCCATTTTAAGATAGGGCATTCTGAATGGTCTAAATACAAACAATAAACCTTTTTAAATATTATTATTACCAAGCCATATTCAAAACTGATAATCTCATCCTATCACCAACACTTGCACTATTTTTTAGTTTGATTCCATTTCATTTTTTAAAATTTTCTTAACTTTTGATTTTTTAAATTTTAATGATGTGGAGTGGAATTCAGGACTAGGTATACAAGTGGTCATCGTACAGGTAAAGTTTGGGCCTCCCTTTGGTCCCCACTTCACCTGGTTTGAAATCAGTTATCCTTATTAATGTTGTGTTCCCCCCTCAGCAGAATCCCACTACTGTCAATCACTTTCTTATAGTATTATGGTAATTGTTCAGCGTCTATTAGTGAATGAGAACATGTACTCAGTTCTATGTTTCTGTGATAGATCACTGAGTATTATAGACTTTAAGTACATCCAAGTTCATATGTTTGTCCTCCTTTATGGGTGTGTAATATTCTATCATGTATATGTACCACATTTTAAAAATCCAGTCCAGTTTAGATGGGCAGGATGGTTTGTTCCATGGTTTGCTATTGTGAATAGGCTGCAATAAACATGTGTGTGCGGGTATCTTTTTTGTAGAATGTTTTGAGTTCCTCCTGGTATATTCCCAGTAAGGGGATTGCTGAATCATATGGAATGTCCATTTCTAGTTTTTTTTTATAATCAATATTTTTTATTATGATATTGTGGGGTACAGTTAAGGGTTAGGTATACAAATATGCTTCGTTTAGACACCCTTGTTGATAAGAGGTGTCTCCCCGTCCCCAGACAGATATTTACTACCGTTAATCCCATCTTCCTTCCCCCCCACATAGTTTCCCACCACTATCAGTCATTTTCTTATACTATTACATTGGATGTTCAAGGTCCACTGTATGAGTGAGAACATGTGATACTCAGATCTTTGTTTCTGTGAGAGATCACTCAGTATTATAGACTCTAGTTTCATCCAGGTTGCTGCAAAATTCATGATTTTGTTCTTTTTTATGGCTGTGTAGTATTCCATCGTGTATATGTACCACATGAA
>NW_007253735.1:49100-69231 GCF_000164805.1 Carlito syrichta | reverse complement strand
AAGCCAAACTTAAATTGTGATAAAGCAAAAGACCATAAGCCGTGGGGAATGGGAACAATAGACTCCTAGGTTAGCTGTGTGCGTTCCGGTCTCAGAGTTTTCTGTTAGAGCCAGTTGTAGCTTTTCTTGGTAGTTTGTGCCAAATGGAAAAGGAGGGAGGGAATGGGTCAACAACTCCTGAACACATCCTAGTGGTCTCAGGGTCAACGGCCTTTCCTGATCCCTAATGCTCAGTGGGCCTCTGTGGCCAGCTCCCAACAAAGATGTTAAGCCTTTGTCAGACCTGGAGTTGGCAAATACTTTTTCCCAGTCTGTAGGCTGTCTCCCTGCTCTCTTGATGGTTTCCTTGACTTTGCAGAAGCTTGTCAGTTTAATGAGGTCCCACTTGTCTATCTTCTATCTTATGACCTGTGAGTTTTGAGTTTTGTTCAGGAATTGGATGCCAGTTCCGATTTCCATGAGGGTATGTCCTTCATTTTCTAAGGTTCTTATTGTTTGAGGTTTTACATTTAGGTCTCTGATCCATTTGGAGTTAATTTTTGTGTATGGGGATAGACAGGGGTCCTGTTTCAATCTTCTGCATATGGTCAGCCAGTTTTCCCAGCACCATTTACTGAATAGGTTCTCCTCTCCCCAGTGGTAGGTGGTGGAGGCTTTGTCGAAGATGAGTTGGTTGAGAAATTGAGGTTTTGCTTCTGGAATCTCAATTCTATTCCATTGATCTATATGCCTGTTCCTATACCAATACCAAGCTGTTTTGATGATTGTAGCTTTATAGTAAAGTTTGAAGTCTGATAATGTGATACCACCTGCTTTGTTTTTTTTTTTTGCTGAGGATTGTTCTGGCTATTCTTGGTTGTTTGTGTTTCCATATGAATTTTTGTGTTGTTTTTTTCTAGGTCTGAGAAGAATGTTGCTGGCAATTTGATGGGCATTGCATTGAATCTGTAGATTGCCTTAGGTAAGATGGACACTTCACAATGTTGATTCTTCCAATCCATGAGCATGGGGTATTTTTCCATTTGTTTGTGTCATCTTTGATTTCTTTGAGCAGTGTTTTGTAGTTTTCATTGTAAAGGTCTTTCACGTCTCTGGTTAGAAGGGTGCCAAGATATTTCATTTTTTTGTAGCTATTATGAATGGAATTGTGCTATTTATTTGGGTTTCTGTTTGTTTATTATTGGTGTAAAGAAATGCAATTGTCTTTTACACATTTATTTTATATCCTGAGACGTTGCCAAAGACCTTTATCAGTGTAAGGAGGTTTTTGACAGATTCTCTTGGGTTTTTCAAGGTATACAATCATGTCATCTGCAAAGAGAGATAACCTGACTTCCTCTTTTCCTATTTGGATACCTCTGATTGCCTTCTCTTTTCTGATTGTTCTAGCCAGGACTTCCAATACTATATTGAACAGGAGGGGTGAGAGTGGGCATCCTTGTCTTGTTCCAGTTTTCAGGGGAAATGGTTCCAATTTTTTCCATTTAGGAGTAGGCTGGCTGTGGATTTCTCGTAGATGGCTTTTACTATTTTGAAGTATGTTCCCCATATACTTAGATGTTCAAGGGTTTTTATCAATAAGGGGTGCTGGATTTTATCAAAAGCTTTTTCTGGATCTAATGATATAATCATGTGGTTTTTGTTTTGACATCTGTTGATGTATTTAATTTCATTTATGGTTTTATGAATGTTGAACCAGCCTTGCTTCCCAGGTATGAAGCCTACTTGGTCATGAGGGATGATTTTTGAGATGTGTTGTTGAATCCAGTTTGCTAGGATCTTATTAAGAATTTTAGCATCTATGTTCATGAAAGATATTGGCCTGCAGTTCTCTATCTTTGTTGGGTCTTTACCTGGCTTGGGTATCAATGTGATGTTTGTAAAATGATTTGAGGAGAGTTCCATCTTTTTCAATTGCATGGAATAACTTCAGTAGGATTCGTATCAGCTCCTCCTTAAATGTCTTGTAGAATTCTGCAGGAAAGACATCTGGACCAGGGCTGTTTTTTGTAGGGGTTTTCTTATTACATAATCAATTTTCTTGATTATTATTGGTCTATTTAGGGTCTCAATTTCTTCTTGTTTCAACCTAGGGAGGTTGTGTGATGTCAGAAAGTCCTCCATTTCCTTAAGGTTTTCAAGTTTGTTTCCATACAAGTGTACATAGTAGTCTCTAATGATCTTTTGTATTTCTTCAGGGTCAGATGTGACTTCATCTTTTCTGTTTCTAATTGTGTTTATTTTTCTCTCTTTTTCTTGGTCATTCTAGCTAGGGGATCATCGATCTTGTTTATCCTTTCGAAGATCCAACTTTTTGTTTCATTGATTTTTTTGTATTATCTTTTTGTCTTCTATGTCCTGAATTTGGACTTTTATTTTGGTGATCTGGATTCTTCTGCTGAAATTAGGGTTTTTGTGGTCTTGCTTTTCCAGCTTCCTTAGGTGGCTTGTTAGGCTGTTAATTTGTGATCCTTCCATTTTCTTCATGTGCGTTTGTAGGGATATAAATTCCTCTCTTACTACAGCTTTCATGGCAACCCAGAGAGTTTGGTAAGATATTTCTTCATTTTCATTTGTTTCCAGTTATCTTTTGATCTCTGTTTTGATTTCATCATTGATCCAGGTGTTGTTTAACATCATGCTCTTTAGTGTCCATGTCTTTGTGGGTTTTGGGGGGACCTTGTTGGTGCTAATGTTTATTTTTATTCCACTGTGGTCCAAAAAGGTGCATGGTAAAATTTCGATCCTTTTAAATTTGCTTCTGCTTGATTTATGGCCAGGTAAGTGGTCGATCTAAGAATACGTTCCATGCGGTGATGAGTAGAATGTGTATTCTGTGATCTTTGGATGGAGTGTTCTGTAAGTATCAATTAAGTTCATTAGGTCAAGAGTCACATTGAGGTTCCGGATCTCATTGCTTATATTTTGTCCTGATGATCTGTCTAGGGGTGTGAGTGGGGTATTAAAGTCCCAGTCATGATGGTGTTAGAGTCAGTATCTTTCTTTAGTTTTCCTAGAAGTTGCTTTATGAAAGTTGGTGCACCTATGTTGGGTGCATATATGTTTAAGATAGATATTTCTCGTTGGTGGAGTGAATCTTTTATCATTGTGTAGTGGCCCTCTGTATCTTTTTTAATTTTTGATAGCTAAAGGGTATTTTGTCTGAAATTAGGATCGTGACTCCTCTTTTCTTTTGTGCTCCATTCACCTGAAAATTTGTTTCCCATCCTCTTACTTTGAATCTGTGTATGTCCCTTCTAGTGAGATGGGTCTCTTTAAGTCAGTATATTGTTGCCTGGTGATATTTTATTCATTTTCCCATTCTATGTCTTTTCAGTGATGTATTTAGTCCATTAACATTCAGGCTAATTATTGAAACGTGAGAGTTCATCCCTATCATAGAGTTCTTATAGAGTTGTTCTTCCACTTGGTTTTTTGTCTTTCTTTTGGTTTGGGCATTGGTTCATGTGTATTTTATTCTTTTTCCTGTACTCTTGTGAAGAACTTTGTTCTTTTTTCTTTTTCTTCTGTGTTTAGTACTTTCTTAAGTGTTTCATATAGAGGTGGTCTGGTGGCAGCATAAGTTCTTAGGGATTGGATATCTGGGAAAGATTTTAATTCTCCCTTGCTGATGAAGCTTAACTTGGCTGGGTAGGTTATTCTTGGTTGAAATTGTTTTCTTTTAGGACTTTGAAGATAGGGCTCCAAGCTCTCCTAGTGTGGAGGGTTTCTGTAGATAAATCTGTTGCTATTCTAATTGGTCTTCCATGGTATGTGATCTGGCCTTCTTCTCTTGCTGCCTTTAGGATTTTTTTCTTTTATGCCTACTTTTTTTTAGGTGAATTATTATGTGTCTGGGAGTTGGCCTTCTCATTTGTTGTCTTTCAGGGGTTCTCTGAATCTCTTTTGTTTGAATTTTTGCATCACTGATTAGATAAGGGATGTTTTCTTTAATGATCTCTTGGAAAGTTTGTTCCAGTGTGGTCTCTGACTCTCTGCCTCAGAAAGGCCAATTACTCTTAGGTTCAATCTCTTGAAGTAATCGCTCATCTCTTGAAGGTTTGTTCTGTCTTTTTTAGCTTATTTTCTGTGTTTTTAAGAGTTTGGATTAGTTCTATATTTTGGTCCTCAAGCTCTGAGATTCTTTCTTCTGTTTGGCTAATTCTGCTTTCCATGCTTATCAGTTTGTTATTTATTTCATTCACAGTATTCTTTATTACTGTTATCTCAGATATCAGCTCCTTCCTAGTTTCTTCTTGAGTCTCCTCAATTCTTTTTAATCTCTCCATTAATGTCTTGATATCTAGGTTTGTAGTTTGAGACCAGTCATTCTGGGGGCTCTTCATTGTTTGCATTCCAAAGTCAGTTTTCTCAGTGTCTGCCCTCCCAGGGGCCTGGGGGAGACCCATATTCTTCTTTTGGTTTTTCTCCATTTTTGTGGATTTTTCTCTCTCTCCCCCTTTCCCTCCCCTTCTTTGATTCTGTTTTTCAGGGAAAGTGGGGTTGCTTTTGTTTCACTTGTGCAATCTCCTGTTCTCCCTTATGAGGGTCCTCTGGCCTTGTTCACTTTTAAGGTTGGAGTGTGGGCTGCGGGCTGTACTTTTTGCAGTTTTGAGGTTTAATTGAAGGGTAAGCTGTGATTCAGAATCTATATGCTGATTCTAGCATCCACCAACAGGAGTATGAACACACTGAAACCTATTGTCCACTGCCTTACAATCTTTCTGTGCAGCGGTATGTAGATTTGGTCCCTGGATCAAAAGGAGGTGCAAAAGAGGGAAATAATGGAGGAAGGGGGTTCTAGAGGAAGTTAGAAAGAGAAAAGAGTGAGAGCAAAAACAGATATACATACCAACTAACAGTGAAAAAGAGACACAAGGCTGGAGAGAAGTGAAAAAAACACGCAATAAAAATTCCCTAAAGAATACTGGTAGCTTCACAGAGACAGACTAATAAGATCATGAAACAGATAATGTAAGTCAGAAAGCAAACAAAAGTGAGCAAAACAGTCAATATGATAAAATCAAAAGTCAAAATAAGAGATCAGACTAGCTCTGAAATCTTTCCTGAGTGTGTGAAGTCTCTGTAGCTCTGATCTTCAGCCTCTCCCCTTTGTTTTCCTTGCAGGCAGTTAGATTTGCTTGCAGTTTGGGTTTTTTTTAGCCTGCTGCCTGGGAGGTCTGTGATGCTTAGTTGCCTTTGTCTGATTCAGCATAGGGGAGGGGCTTTGTCTCCTGTTTAGTGATGTTACCTTAGGAACCAAGGTGGAGGCTGCTGATAGGTGGGTGGGGCAATGCAAATCTCTTCCTGGAGAATGGCTGAGGTGGCGGCTTCACTTTCGTGGATCTTTTCTCTCCATTCATCTGGGTCCCTGGGTGATCCATTATGGTGGACTGTAGTGGTGTGGGAGGCATCGGGGATCAGCTGCACAGCTGGGTGCTGGATCCAGGGTGCCAACAGCAGGCTGGGGTGGAGGAGGGGGTTGGGAGTTCCCTCCTCTGGAGCTGAGAGCCTCTGATCAGCACCTCCTTAAGATATGCCATTCCCTTACACAAGCATGGGTTTGCATGCTGAGTGCCTCAGCCAGGGTGCCTAGAGCTCCAGAGCTCCAAAGCTCCAAAGGGCAGGTCATGAGCAGTGAGAGTGGCCCTGGGCCCCTCACAGGGTACTTCAGCCAGAAATGGGACCACTACCTCTGAGGGGCGGGTGCCCAGAGCCTCCCTGGGTGACTGGCGGCTTGGTGCTGGGTGCTGGGTGAGACAATGTAGCCAGGGAGGGAGCCGAGACCTGAGATTCCTGTGCAGGTGGGCGTCACACATAGTGGAGCAGCAGCAGCCAGGGGCTGCAATATCCGGCCCTGCATGGGACTGAAGGTCCCCGGGCCTTGGACCAGTGCGGCTGGCGGTGGACAGGAGGTGGGGGAAGTAAAGTAAGAGCCTTTTTGGGAACTCACATTCGGAGAATCTCACAAGTCCACCTATGCCATCACCATCTTACCGGAACTCCAATTTTTAATTCTTTTAGGAATCACACACTGTTTCCCATAGAGGTTGAACTAGTTTGCATTCCCACCAGCGGTGTAGAAGTATTCCCTTTTCTCATCTATTGTCAGCGTCTATTGTTTTTTGTTTTATTAATAATGGTCATTCTTAATAGAGTTAGGTAGTATCTCAATGTGGTTTTAATTTGCATTTTTTCTGATGATGAGTGAGGCTGAGCACTTTTTCACGTGTCTGTTGGCTGTCCAAATATCTTCTTTTGAGAGGTGCCTATTCATGTCTTTTGCCCACTTTTTAATGGGGCTGTTTGTTTTTTTCCTTTTGGCACATTTGAGTTCCTTGTAGATCTTGAATGTTAGGTTTTTGTCAGATATACAGCTGGCAAATATTTTTCCCATCTGTCTCTCCACTTTCTTGATAGTTTCTCTTGCTTTACGGAACCTTTTCAGTTTAATGAGTTCCACTTATTTAACTTATCTCTTATGGCATGAACATCTGGAGTTTTGATCAGGAATTGGTTAACCAGTTCCATTATCCATAAGAGTGTCTCCTGCATTTTCTAAGATTCTTATAGTTTGAGGTTTTACCTTTAAGTCTTTGATCCATTTAGAGTTGAATTTTGTGTATGCTGAAATGTGGGGATCCTGTTTCATTCTTCTGTAAGTGGTTAGCCAGTTTTACCAGCACCATTTACTAAGTAGGTTCTCCTCTCCCCAGTGGCTGTTGTTGGAGGCTTTGTTGAAGATGAGTTAGTTGAGAAATTGAGGTTTTGTTTCTGGAATCTCAATCCTGTACCATTGTTCTATATACCTTTTCTTGTTTCATAAAAGATTGCTTTGATTATTGTAGCCTTATAGTAAAGTTTAAAGTCTGGACGTGTGATACCTCCCACTTTGTTTCACTTGCTGAGGATTGTTTTTCTACTTGTGGTCGTTTATGTGTTCATGTGAATTTCTGTATTGTCATTTCCATGTCTGAGAAGAATGATGCTGGTAATTTAATGGGTATTGCACTGAATCTGTAGATTCCGTTGGTAGGATTGACTTCTTAACAATGTCAATTCTTCCAATCCACGAGCATGAAATATTTTTCCATTCACTTGCATCTTCTTGGATTTCTTTGAGAAGTGTTTTGTAGTGTTTGTTGTTTAGGAGGATGCTGAGGTGTGTTGGGCTATTGTGAATGGGATTGTGCTTTTTATTTGTTCTTTGCCTGATTTTTGCTGCTGTTTAAGAATGTGACTGTCTTTTTCACATTTATTTTGTACTCTGAAACATTGCCAAAGTCCTTTATCAGTGCAAACAGGGTTTTGACAGATTCTCTTGGATAAGAAGGATAACTTGACTTCCTCTTTTCCTATTTGGATACCCCTGATTTTCTTCTCTTGTCTAATTGCTATAGCTAGGACTTCCAAAACAATGTTGAACAGGAGGGGTAAGAGTAGGTAGCCTTGTCTTGTTCTGGTTTTCTGGGGAAATACTTCCAGTTTCTGTCAATTTAGCAGTATGCTGACTATGGGTTTATCATAGATGGTGTTTGCTATTTTGAGGTATGTTCCCTCTATGCCTATGTGTTCAAGGGTTTTTATCAAGAAGGGTAGCTGGATTTTGTCAAAACTTTTTAGGAGGGGCAGGCCCCCAAAAAGAGATTTAGGGAGTCCCTTGGAAGGTGTGATGGTGTCAGTGTTTCTATAAGGATAGATATTAAAAGAAAGAAAGGAGGGATAGCTATAAAGAGAAAGAAAGAAAGTGGACATCTGCTCAACGGATTGACCAGAAGCCGTTTATTGGGGGTTTACAGCTTATATTTATCCCAAATTTTACACAGGCAGTCTTACAAGTCTTCCATGTGAACACAAGCCAGGTGCAGGAGGAGTGCCCCCCCCACCAGGTGTTTCCTCGGGCATGAGGAAGAACAATCTCAATTAAATCACAAAACCTTTACATGGACACAAAACCAGGTGAATGAGGGGCATCCCTCACCCACCAGGTGTTTCCTGGAGTAAGAGGAAGGACAATCCCAATTAAATCACAAGACATTTACATGAACATAGAACCAGGTGGATGAGGGGGCATCCCCCACCCACCAGGTGTTTCCCCAAGCATGAGGAATGAGGATCCCAAAACTATTTCACTGTTCCTCATACTTGGTTAATATTTCTCAAAAGCAGTACAGCAATTCTAATATCACAATATTCTAATAATCAATAACTTTTAAAACCTATGCAAACGAAACACCTAATAACCAACCTAAATCCCAATTCCTCTTTATTTTACGCTAATTCTATCTACACTATAGAAACTCTTAATTATAACCCAAACCAATTCCTAAGGAATGCGGCCCAGCCCAAAGCTTGTGCTGGGCTTTTAGGAATGTGGCCCAGCCCAAAGCTTGTGCTGGGCCGTAGCTCTAGATATTTATCTGTATTATTAAGGTTGAAACAGCACTTTGTATGTATATATTAATTCTACAAATATACTATTAAATCTTTAAAGAAGCTTTTACCTTATTAAACGTTCCCAAATGTCACCTGAGTTTGAATTATGTTAAGTTTAAAGCTGGAACTGCAGTCTGTGAGAAACGGGAACAATGGACTCCTGAAGTAAGCCATGCCTGTTGTACTCTCAGAACTTCATGCTTAGATAATCAAAGTCCCTGCTAGTGGAACGTGCCAAAACAGCAAAGAAGGGAAGAGGCAATGGGCCTTCAGCTCCTGAACTCATCTTAGCGGTCTCAGGGTCCGCAGCCTGCCTGGATCCCTAATGCGCAGGCAGGCCTCCATGGCCAGCTCCCCCTTTTTTATTCTTTAGCACAAACCCATGAAACTCAGTGTTGAGCTGAGAAATATTTCTCTTTAGTACCTTGAAAATAATTGGAAGCAGGCATAGCAACGCAAGAATCACTGCCCTGCAAATTCCCACATTAATGAGTATGGACATCAATGACTTTTGGTTGACGAATGATGCGAAATTATTAAATATGGAGCTGGCCAATTCAGAGGACCATAACTGTTTCTCAGTGACAGCTATGTCCTGTATTTCTTTATGCAATTAATAAGGTCTATACTCAAGTCCAAATAATTCCAAATTCCAAGAATATGATTTTTTATTTTGTCCCAAGTGTGGACAGATTTATTTACCTCTAAAGGAGTGAGGCAAATCCATTTAAACTCAGAATGACATCAGAGTGCCAATTTTATTTTTAAAGTCACAAACTCTTGTTCTGCTGCTAAAACTGCCTCCTCCAAGGCATTAACTTTACTTTCTAACTTTTGATCTATAATCTCCTGAGTAGCTAATGCAATAGAAACATTCTTAGATAACTGATCAGCAAAGGTTGCTGTGTGAACTTCCTTAGATAGAGCTACAGCTGAAACTATTACTGAAGTAGCAATAGCTATCAAAACTGTAATTCCTAAAATTAAGGTGGCTAAAAACCATTTTTGTCTGGCTAATCAAGCATTAATCTCATATAATGTTTGCAAACCATCTTCATCATACCAGCGAGATGACAAATGTACTGGATCCATTAAGTAAGGGGGCTGTTTAAGAATGACAAATCCCTCATAAAAAGGCATTAATTAAATAATTAGTTAAAATGCATTTAGTACAAGATATCTTATAAGCATTATTACGATAAATAATTTTGACAGTTTGATATTCATTCCAAATAAGAAATATATAAGGGGATTGCAAGTATGTTCTAATATGGTATACCTGAGTTTGTCCAACAGGCCAAACTGGTTGAAGGGCTGTGAGAGCTCTCCCTAGATGAGGCTGAATGGCTTGTCTGATTCCAATTTTAAGTGAAAGTATTGGGGGTACCCATCCATGGGAGTGCCTTCTAGCTGTGGCAAGTGTAGAGCCATTAAAACCCCAGTCAACAATATATAGTCTTTTACCAGGTACAGGATAGTCCACTTTAGAGTTGTAAGCACAGTCTCTCCATTTCGGGAAGCCAGTATCTCGCTGGACGACTGACCAGTCCTTTTCCATATCATTGAAGTGGTGAAGCTTTAGTCGCATAACTCTAAGTATTTCAGTTTTATTTATTTATTTATTCATTTTAATGACAATTATAGGCCAGTTTTTAGCTGCTGTTGCACCAAATCTTTTGCTGCCTTAAGCTTCTTAGATGGTATAGGCCACTGTTTACCTAAAACGGCTTATTGACCTGCAACCTTAACAACAATGGCCTATAGGGTAAATTTGAATAGCCAATGCCAGCTCAGTCTGTTTTTTCATTCACTTGGACAGGTTTTTGTATTCCCTGTTTGCCTTTACCAAGTCCCTTAAAGGGATCACAGCCCATCTGTAGCAATTGTGCTGAGACTTTATCATTGGAGCTATACAAAAGTGTGCCCATTTGTGAGAGAATATCTCTTCCTCATAATGTAAAGGGGATAGATGGAATAACATACGGGCAAAAAGTTCCTGAAGTCTCATTATCTGTCCAATTTAAAATCTGTGAACTTTTGGCTACTGAGGGTGGTCGACCAATGCCTGTAAGTCCTGAAGGAGCCATATAAGTTGGCCATGAGGCAGGCCAATCTTTCCTGGCAATACAAGGAACATCAGCTCCTATGTCTAACAATCCTGTAATTTTAACTCCTTGTATAAATAAATCTTTTAGAGGTCTAGAATTAGTAACCTCCTGAACCCAAAAAGCAACATCGCTAGAGCCAAATCCAGAGTCACCTCTAGGCAGGTTAGTTAAAGTGGGTTTTTTTGTTGCTTTTTTTTTGAGTTGGAGTCTCACTCTGTCACCCAGACTGGAGTGCAGTGGCCGCTCCCAGCCACCATAGCCTCAACCTGCTGGGTTCTGGTGATCCTTCAGCCTCAGCCTTCCAAGTAGCTGGAATTACAGGCATGCGCTACCAAGCTCGGCTGATTTTTTGATTTATTGTAGAGATGAGGTCTCGCTGCCCAGGCGGGTCTCGAACCCACGGCTCAGGCAATCCACTCACCTCAGCCTCCCAATGGCGCGGGATTACAGGCTGAGCCACTGAGCCTGGCTTAGTTAAAGTTTTACCTGCTTTGTGATAAGGCAAGAGCAGCAACTGAGCTATTCTTTTGGCCTTTGTCATAGTTTTGCTAGGGGGAGCAACAAGCACCTGGATTTCTCCTGTGTAATCTGAATCCATCACTCCAGAAATAATGGAAATTCCTTGTAAAGACAAGGAACTTCTGCCTAATATTATACCCACTATTCCTTCTGGGAGAGGGCCCTTTACTCCCGTAGGAATTGGGGTCACCAGAACATCCAGAGTTAATATTGTAGTGGTGGAGGAACACAAGTCCAGTCCTGTACTCCCTGGGGTGGCTCGGGCGAGTTCTGCGATGGAGCAGAAGGAACGAACATGTTCATGGTGGAAGCTGCACCCCTATTGTCAGGTGGGGCTGAGGCTGGCCCCTCTGGAAGTTTCCCTGAGCCAGGATGGCTTGCTGTGGAATTAAAGGAGTGCCGTTTTTGTAAAATTTATATAGGCATTCTCTTGCCCAACAAAAGCCTTTTTGGCATTTGGGACACAAGGTTTTTGGTCAAGTAGCCCCAGTAAGTGGTGACGATATGCTGTGAAGCCGGCCATACCTTGCTAGTCAAATAATCTCTGTTAATGTGTCTGACTTGACCACAGTTAAAGCAAGACTGTAATGAGATATTCCTTTGCTTATTACTTATATACTTCTTTTATAATACTTATATATTGTTTATACTGTGTATATATATTACTTATATATTGCTTATATTGCCTATATATTACTTATATTATTTATATATTGCTTATATATATATTGCTTATATATATAGCTTATATTACTTATTTTACTTATATTATTTATATTACTTACACATTACTTATATACTTTTGCTTATATTACTTATATTACTCATATTACTTATATATTTTTGCTTAACATTGCTTGAGCTCCCTGCATTCCTACAAAAAAAGGAAAAGTGTAACTAAGTTCAGGCTTTATTTCAGTATTCTCAACTTTTAAAGGAAAACCTTAGAAAGAGGTGCAGTAAGAGGTAACATTAAGCTTAGTGGGGCAGTTTCTACTAATGTGCCTGATTTGTCCACACACATAACATGATTGCACTGAAACATTTTTCTGTTTACCTGCGCCCTGCACACCTTGAGCAGTCTGTGAAAAGGTTTCTCCCTTCAATGCTGCAGCCAAAGCCATCCCTTGCATAATAGCTGGGCTTACGTATGTGCACTGGTGGATAAAATCAGTAACCCGTCCCGATTTTGCGTATGGGTCTAAGCAAAGCCTGACAAGTATTATTAACATTTTTTAAAAGCCAATTGCTTGATAAGAATTTCTGCTGCTTCTTCATTAGTAATTATCCAATTAACAGTCATAGTGAGTCTAGAAACAAAGTCCTCATAATTTTCCTTGGCCTTTTGTTTTATATCAGATAAGGAAGAAGTCTGAACAGTGTCTGCCAGTAATCTTTTCCACGCAGTGACAGCACAATGATTTATCTGAAGCAAAACATCTTTGGGTAGAGAAATTTGATTAGCCATTTGGGTATACATACCAGTCACGGAGAGCATATCATGAGAAATAATGAATGACCCAGCAGATCGATTTAAATTCTGGTCCATTTGAATTCTAACTTGATCCTCATACTCGGTTTTCCACAGCAAAAAGCACCTCTGGACAAACGGAGATTAATTGCTGCCAATCTGCGAGAGTCATCCATCAAGAGGCAAATTGATCTAAAATAGTAATTGTATAAGGTGCAAGAGAACCATACCTTGAGCTTGCCTCCCATAACTCTCTTACCAATTTATACGGCAAGGGTTCCCAGTGAGCTCGATCTACTCATCAGCACTGGGGTAAAATTGTATTGGGAAACAAGCTGTGAAACTAAAATCTCCTTCTTTTTCTGCTTTAGTTCATACTGCCTGCATACTGAGAGGAAAGACAGGAACTGCAGGGGCATTACTGGCATTATTAGGCAAATTTTTTGGCTTTAGCACTTTAGCATTGAAAGGAGCAGTCTACGGGAGGGAAGGTGCAGGGTTGGCCATAGGTGCACTGATATAATATCTAGCAGCTTCTGCCACGGGTTCAGCTTCATCCTGTGGAGATAATTTATTACTGTCGTTATAATCAGGGGGATCCGAGGCTGCAGTGAAGAGAAAAGTTTCCTCAACATCCTCTTCATCGGTAGCAACCTTCCTGGAAGGAAATTTCTCATAATAATGCTGAGGATCTAAGGCATCTTTAACTAGGTTCCACAAAGAAAAGGCATCAGGTGGGACCTTCTCAGGGCCACACTGTGAATAATACAACCATAATTCTTCTCCATCTTTTAGCCAAGTATCTAAACTCACTGTACCTTCTTCTGGAAACCAAAGGCACTGCTCCTGAACAAAATGCAGGAATCGAGCTAGATTAACAGAAAAAACTTTACCTCCACGTTTAGACAAGGTATTCATTAGAATGCTGATGAACATTTTCCATTCCTTAGTCTCACTCTGGCCCCTGATTAAATCATGGCTCTGGCGTCAAAAAACCAATCCTTACCCTTCTCACTCTGCCTGTCTCTACAGAGGCGTCTGCAGCACCCTAGGTAAGATCCTAGCCACCCTGAAATGAGAAAAACCTTACCTTTCCAGGGCCCCACATTGGGCACCATTTTTGGGGGGCTGGCCCCCAAAAAGAGATTTAGGGAGTCCCTTGGAAGGTGTGATGGTGTCGGCATTTCTATAAGGATAGATATTAAAAGAAAGAAAGAAGGAGGGATAGATGTAAAGAGAAAGAAAGAAAGTGGACATCTGTTCAACGGATTGACCAGAAGCCGTTTATTGGGGGTTTACAGCTTGTATTTATCCCAAATTTTACACAGGCAGTCTTACAAGTCTTCCACGTGAACACAAGCCAGGTGCAGGAGGGGCGCCCCTCTGAACCACCAGGTGTTTCCTTGGGCATGAGGAAGAACAATCTCAATTAAATCACAAAACCTTTACATGGACACAAAACCAGGTGAATGAGGGGCATCCCTCACCCACCAGGTGTTTCCTGGAGTAAGAGGAAGGGCAATCCCAATTAAATCACAAGACATTTACATGAACATAGAACCAGGTGGATGAGGGGCGTCCCACACCCACCAGGTGTTTCCCCAAGTATGAGGAATGAGGATCCCAAAACTATTTCACTGTTCCTCATACTTGGTTAATATTTCTCAAAAGCAGTACAGCAATTCTAATATAATATTCTAATAATCAATAACTTTTAAAACCTATGCATACGAAACACCTAATAACCAACCTAAATCCCAATTCCTCTTTATTTTACACTAATTCTATCTACACTATAGAAACTCTTAATTATAGCCCAAACCAATTCCTAAGGAATGTGGCCCAGCCCAAAGCTCATGCTGGGCCTTTAAGAATGTGGCCCAGGCCAAAGCTTGTGCTGGGCCATAGCTCTAGATATTTATCTGTATTATTAAGGTTGAAACAGCACTTTGTATTTATATACTAATTCTACAAATATACTATTAAATCTTTAAAGAAACTTGTACCTTATTAAAGGCTCCCAAATGAGACTTGAGTTTGAATTATGTTAAGTTTAAAGCCGAAACAGCAGTCTGTGAAAAATGGGAACAATGGTCTCCTAAAGTAATCCATGCCTGTCGTACTCTCAGAACTTCATGCTTAGATCATCAAAGTCCCTGCTAGTGGAACGTGCCAAAACAGCAAAGAAGGGAAGAAGCAATGGGCCTTCAGCTCCTGAATTCGTCCTAGCGGTCTCAGGGTCTGCAGCCTGCCTGGATCCCTAATGCTCAGGCAGGCCTCCACGGCCGGCTCCCAACACTTTTTCTGCATCTAATGATATAATCATGTGGTTCTTGTTTTTACATCTGTGGACATATTTAATTACCTTTATGTTCTGGCAAATGTTGAACCAGTCCTGTATCCCGGGAATGAAGCCTACTTGGTCATGGTGGATGATACTTGAGATGTGTGGTTGGATTTGATTTGCTAGAATCTTGTTGACAATTTTTGGAACTACGTTCATCAGGGATATGGGCCTGTGGTTCTCTTTTTTTTGTTGGATCTTTACCTCATTTGAGTACCAGTGTGATCTTAACTTTGTAAAATTATTTGGGGAGAATTCCATCTTTCTCAATTGCCAGGAATACTTTCAATAGGATTGGTATCAGTTCTGCTTTTATGTTTTGAATTCCACTGGAAAGCCGTATGGGCTAGGTCTTTTTTTTTTTTTGTAGGTAGTTTTCTCTCAATGGAGTCAATTTACTGGGTTGTTATTGTTCTATTTAGGATCTCAATATCTTCTTATTTCAACCTTGAGAGGTTGTGTGATGTCAGAAAATTCTCCATTTCATTTAGGTTATTAAGCTTGTTTCCATACAGGTGTGCATAATGATCTCTGATAATCTTTTGTATTTCTTTGGGGTTGGTTGCGATTTGATCTTTTGCCTTTCTGATTGTGTTTATTTGGGATTTTTCTCTCTTTTTCTTGGTTATTATGTCTAGGGGTCCATCAATCTTGTTTATTCTTTCAAAGAACCAGTTTATGGTTTTGTGGATTTTTTCTATGATATTTTTATCTTCTATGTTCCATATTTGGGCTTTTACTTTGATGATCTGGATTCTTCTGCCAAAATTAGGGCTTTCTTGGTCTTGTCTTTCCAGCTCCCTCATGTAATTTGTAAGGCTGTTTACCTGTGAGCTTTCCATTTTCTTGATATGTGTGCATAGAGATATAAATTCCCCTCTTATAACTGATTTCATGGCATCCCAGAGGTTTGCTAAGGTGTTTCCTCATTTTCATTTGTTTCCAGGAATCTTTTAATTTCTGTTTTGATTTCTGTGTTGACCCAGGATTCATTCAGTATCATGCTGTTTAGTGTCCCTGACTTTGTAGGGCTTGAGGGAATTTTATCCGTGTTGATATTTATTTTTATCCCATTGTGGTCTTGAAGGTGCATGGCAGTATGTCATCTTATGAAATATGTTTATGCTTGATTGATTTATGGCTGAGGATGTGATCAGTCTTGAAGTATGTTACATGTGGTAAGAAGTAGAATGCATATTCTGTGTTTGGTGTGTGGAATGGACTAAATTAAGTCCATTTAGTCAAATGTCAAGTTGAGGTTCCAGATCATAGTGTTAGAATCAATATCTTTTTTTAGTTTACTTAGTAGTTGCTTTATAAATGCTTGTGCTCCTGTGTTGGGTACATATATGTCCAGGATGGATATTTCCTGTTGTTGGAATGAACCTTTTACTATTATGTAGTGTCCTTCTATATCTTTTTAAAATTTTTGAATGCTTTAAGGTTCTTTTGTCTGATATTAAGATGGCAATTCCTGCCTTCTTTTTGTTTGTTTGTTTGTTTGTTTCAGTTGGAGTCTCACTCTGTCACCCAGACTGGAGTGTGGTGGCTGCTCCCGGCCACCGCAGCCTCAACCTGCTAGGCTCCAGCAATCCTTCCACCTCAGCCTTCCAAGTAGCTGGAACTACAGGCGCGCGCTACCACACCTGGCTAATTTTTTTTATTTATTGTAGAGGTGAGGTCTCACCAAGTTACCCAGGCAGGTCTCAAACCCACGGACTCAGGCAATCCATTCACCTCAGCCTCCCAAGGCATGGGATTACAGGCTGAGCCACCAAGCCTGGCTTTCCTGCCTTCTTTTGTAATCCACTTGACTGAAAATTCATTTTCCATCCTCTAACTTTGAGTCTGTGTGCATTCCTTATAGTGAGATGAGTTTCCTGGATGCAGCAAATAATTGGATCATTTTTTAAAAAATCCAGTTTGCCATTCTGTGTCTTTTCAGTAGTGCATTTTAGTGCATTCATGTTCAGGCTTATTAGTGAAATGTGAGTGTTTATCCCCAGCATGAGGTTCTTATAAGGTTTTATTTTTGTTTGTTTGTTTGTTTGTTTGTTTGTTTTCTTCTAACTTTTCAGAAACTACTTGCATATTACAATGTTTGCTTACTGGGGTATGGACTCCCTAATACCTACTCCCACCAACACTCTGCATGTTGATGCAATTGGTATGTATGTGTACTCTCTGTGTCCAAGATATAGTAACAGCAATGAGGAGAACATAGAAAATTACAATGAACTATGACAGACAAAAAAAGAAAAAAAAATCAAAAAATTAAAAAAACAGAAAAACTAAAGCAGAATCGAAAGAAAAATCAACTATACACACACACACACATATATACACACACACACATCAAAACAAACTGGAAGCAAAACAAAATGAAAAACAGAAAAAACCAAACACACACACACACACACACACACACACACACACACACACACATCAAAACCAACTGGAAGCAAAACAAAATGAAAAACAGAAAAACTAAACACACACACACACACACACACACACAAACTCTCTCTCTCTCTCTCTCTCTCACTCAACACAAAACAAAATGAGAAAAAAAGTAAAGAGAAAAAAATCAACCCCTCACACATACATTCACATACACATTAAACTTAAAAAAGAGAATTAAAAAAACAACAAAACCCCAAACATGAAAGATGAATGCTCATTCATGTACACACATAAATGGAAAACAAAAAACGAAAGAAGAAAAAAAGAGAAAAAAGGTGAGTGGAATGCAAATTGAACCCTCACATACACATTCACAAAGAAAGAAAAAAGAAAAAAAATTTAAACCTGCCCTCTTGTGGCTGGTTCTATCATTGTGCCTCTCAGCTGCTCACAGGTAAGCCCCCTCTGCTGTCTCCTGTAGAGATGTGTCCACATTCACTATCGCCCCAGAATGCTGCCCAGGGAAGCAGGCGGGGTGTGGGGGGCATAGAGGAGGGCTTCAGTCCTCCCCTCTCACTCTCATATGGGCAGGAGGATCCTCTCTGGTAGGGAGATGCGGGCTTGTCTCTTCCCCAGGCACTGGCAGGGGGATCCCCAGCCAGGCTTATCCTGAAGTAGAGTCCTCCTATTGTGGCTGTCATCCAGAAAATAAAAATAAACATAAATAGAACTAGAGATGTTGGAGCTAGCAGACAAGGACAGCAAATAACTATAGTAATTTTGTTCCTCAAGTTAAAGAATATCAAGAAATGTCTGATAATGAATGGGAGGAAAATAGAAGGTATAAAAAAGACCATGAAGTACCTTATAGAAATAAAAAAAAGCAACATCTACAGTTTAAAAATGCATATTTTACAATGAATAGGAAACTGGATATTACAGAAAAAAATAAAATTAAAAACACAGCAAGTAAAACTAATCATAATGATACACAGAGAAGAAAAATCAGAAGATTCATTATTGTTAAGATGTCATTTCCCCCAAACTGATCTATAGATTCAAATTGGTCACAAAACACCTCAGATTTTGTCAAAAGCAACAAGCTCGAAACTGGGCTCAGTGACTCAGCCTATAATCCCAGCACTTTGGGAGGCAGAGGTGAGTGGATTGCCTGAGCCCGTGGATTCGAGACCAGCCCAGGCAACTTGGCAAGACCTTGTCTCTACAATAAATCAAAAATTAGCCGGGCATGGTTTGGAAACCTGAGGCGGAAGGATGCTGGTGCCCAGATGGGGTGGCCATCAGTGTGAGTGCTACTGCACTCCAGCCTGGGCTGAGACTCCAACTCAAAAAAAAAAAAGGCGACAAACTGTATAAAATTTACATGACTTTAAGGCTTAGAGAAGTTACAGTATTAAGATAAAGTGGTATTAACATAAGATAGGTCAAAGGTGTAGAATAAAAAGCCCAGAAATAGATTGGATAAGAGTCTTTTCAACAAATGGTGTTAATTTTTATTTTTAGACAGTCAATATATCTTCTTGTTAGACTTAAGTGTTATAAATTTCTGACTGAAGAGGCTAGGAAAGGAGACCAGAGTCAGGTGGTAAAAGAAGATTATATTTACATTTCCTAAATCAATATTAAGCTTAGTCACTACGGTCCAGGCCTACCACAGCCTTTTTTCACATAAAGGAGATACAAGGGAAAGTTAAACACCTGTTGTTTCCTCCAAAAGATCTGGGAAGAGGTAAGGGACACACACTTGGAAAAATCAGGAACATTCACCATCCCCACATCACCCCACATGTTAAAGTGGCAGGATCCAAAAAGGTAGTGAAATCTCTGAATCCTAGAAGTGTTTTTCCATAGAAACAAACAGATACTGGTTGCATTTCTGCAAGTCCAAATCTTTCTTAACCATTGTTGTCTGTGCTTATCTGCACCTCTGCTGTTTTCTGCTCCTCAGATCATTTATCTAAAATAAATTCCTGCCCGGGCATACTGGCATGTGCCCGTAGTTCTGGCTACTTGGAAGGCTGAAACAGAAGAATCGCCTAAGCCCATTAGGTCGAGGCTGCTGTGGCTGTGAGCGTGGTACTGCACTCCAGCCTGGGTGATAGAGTAAGACTAACCCAAAAAATAATAATAAAATAAAGTAACTTCCTATTTCACTTTGGATCTTCTATGAATTTGAGAAAGAAAAATAAAAGCAGTCCTTAAAACATCAGTTTCACAGAACAGTATTGTCAGGCAAGGTCACTCCGTGGCCATAATGGAGTGAAGGGAAAAAAAAACAACAACAAAAAACCACCCAAGACCACTCCAAAATTGTTTGAACACAGGCAAACAAAAAATCCTGAAAAATGGCCAAACATTCTTCTCCCCAGGTAAAAAGTGGCTATTACTGACTTACCACTGCTCCTTTTCTCCTACCTCATAGATAAAAATATTACACAGAATTCCCCTGTTTTTGACAGTGTCCAAGCCAGAGCAAAACTGCATCCTTGACCTTTTCCCCAAGTCACCTAACTCAAGTTCCTTCTACCACACTCTTTCTGAGACACACTGCATTTCCCATGGTGCTGTCCTCTCATTGTGGTAGATAATAAAACCAACTTTGTCAGATTACAGGTGTGTTCCAGGTGGTCTTCAACCAGAAATTATCAGCACACTTAATTGTGTAGGTCTGAGACATCAGTTCTTACTGGCTTCTACTCTTTTTTTTTTTTTTTTTTGAGTTGGAGTCTCACTCGGTCACCCAGACTGGAGTGCAGTGGCCGCTCCCGGCCACCGCATCCTTGACCTGCTGGGCTCCGGCGATCCTTCTGCCTCAGCCTTCCAAGTAGC